>NC_139965.1:24451024-24651024 GCF_963993115.1 Abramis brama | reverse complement strand
GGCACCTTTAGCATAATTTTTCTCAAAAACTGCAAGGTTGTGTGTGGAGAACTTTTTCCCAAGGAATCTCTATATATTTCTGATGTTAAATATAAAAAAAGTAGGTAGTGCCCCACTTGGTGGAACAAAACCCTATTTCTAGGCCTCTTTTAGGCTACCGACAGCGGCCTAACACTAACCCGACCCCTAAACCTACCCATCTCTCTCTCTCTCTCTCTCACACACACACACACACACACACACACTAACCCGACCCCTAAACCTACCCATCTCTCTCTCTCACACACACACACTAACCCGACCCCTAAACCTACCCATCTCTCTCTCTCACTCACACACACACACACACTAACCCGACCCCTAAACCTACCCATCTCTCTCTCTCTCACACACACACACACACACTAACCCGACCCCTAAACCTACCCATCTCTCTCTCTCACACACACACACTAACCCGACCCCTAAACCTACCCATCTCTCTCTCACACACACACACTAACCCGACCCCTAAACCTACCCATCTCTCTCACACAAACACTAACCCGACCCCTAAACCTACCCATCTCTCTCTCTCTCTCTCTCTCTCTCACACACACACTAACCCGACCCCTAAACCTACCCATCTCTCTCTCTCTCTCTCTCACACACACACACACACTAACCCGACCCCTAAACCTACCCATCTCTCCATATCTCTCTCTCTCTCTCTCTCTCACACACACACACACACACACACACACTAACCCGACCCCTAAACCTACCCATCTCTCTCTCTCACACACACACACACACTAACCCGACCCCTAAACCTACCCATCTCTCTCTCTCTCACACACACACACACACACACACACACACACTAACCCGACCCCTAAACCTACCCATCTCTCTCTCTCACACACACACACACACTAACCCGACCCCTAAACCTACCCATCTCTCTCTCTCTCACACACACACACACACACACACACACACACACACACACACACACACACTAACCCGACCCCTAAACCTACCCATCTCTCTCTCTCTCACACACACACACACTAACCCGACCCCTAAACCTACCCATCTCTCTCTCTCTCACACACACACACACTAACCCGACCCCTAAACCTACCCATCACACACATACACACAAGTCAAGCGTTTTTTGTCTATAAAACGCCGATAGCAGGCCGGGTGAAACCCGTAGTTGTTGGGACATCAGAGACCGGTTTGTCCAGGAGGGCAACATGTTTATTAGCAATAGCTAACGTTAGCTCCGTAGTGTCCGACGTTTTGAGCCATTCCTACGCACATTGCTTGATTTTTCCCATCGGACGTCAGTAAAGGGCTGCGGACCTTTCCCACCATCTTTTCCGACATGAAGAATACACTTTACGGGTGTTAATCGAGTTGATCGCCGCTATCAGATGAAGATGCGCTGCTTACGTCCTCCTACATGTTTACATGTGCGTAGTGATATTGGCTTGATTTCGGCTGAATCGGCTCTGACCTACTTACATTTTCGATGCTGATTGGTTGAAAATCTAGCTCAACAGTTTTATATGTCTCAATACGCAGTCAACATAGTGCGCCAATAAATTACACTTTTCTCATTAACTGCAGGATAATGCGTGGAGAACTTTTTGCTTGGATACCTTTTATTAACGTTGAACATATTGAGCAAAAGAAAAAGTAGTGCCCCGTTTGTCGGAACGAAACTGAACGATACAGCTCACGTACAGCGGCCTAGTTCCACAGGGATCAGTTCTCGGCCCATTACTATTATTTACATTTGGTCTCTCTGACAAATTATTCGCCGCCTTGGTTTTCAATACCAATGTTATGCCGATGATATTCAGATATATACTGCTTGCCGACCGGACTCTTTTAACCAGACTACATCACTATCATCATGTATTAATGAATTAAAGACCTGGCTAAAATACAATTTTCTCAGTTTGAATCTGACTAAAACAGAAATCTTAATTACTGGTCCACCATCTCTAACAAAACATATAATTAATACACCCACACTTGACCTTGAAGCTACATCAATTATTCCATCTGCCACTGTAAAAACCTTGGGTATCACTCTGGACCCTTCACCGCTTATATTAGTCAACTCTGTAAAGCTGCATTTTTTCAACTCCGCCGAATTGCCAAACTCCGTCCCTATGTCAGCCCAAAAGACGCTGAATCGCTGGTACATGCGTTTATCACATCTCGCCTCGACTACTGTAATGTTCTTTTTTCTGGACTACCAGCACACTCTATCTCACGTTTACAATATATTCAATTGCAATGCGATTGTGCTATGAGGCTCCGCCTTCTTTGATTTGGAAATTTTCTCCAGTTAATTTCTTCTGTTCTGTCTGCCGATGTCAGACACGAGTGAGACAAGAACAAACTGGAGAGTTATTTTATAGTAGATATTGAAGTAATTCTAATTGAAAGCGATACTGACACTGTTTATTCATGTTTAATACTGCAAAGTTGCTTGTTTTAAAGCAATATATTGCAAAAAGTGGTAAATAAATAAAGGTGACATGACTTGACTGAAGTGCCGTATTGCAGAGCTTGTACAAACATATGCACATCACCATGATTAGATTCTTCCTTTACTGCTGTTTTCTCACCACTGTCATCTAAACGGCACTCTAAGAAGCATGGGTGGTGTTGGGGATGATTGCTAATGGTATTCAGCAGCAAAGGTATTTCAAACTTTTTTTACCCCTAAATTAAGAACAAAAAAGAACTTTGTCTATCAGGGCCTTAACTTTTAAAAAAACTTTATGGGCTGGAAAAATAAAAAGAAAAAAGGAACATAAAAAATAGACAGTTAGTACACCATGTTTTCTCCATTTGCGGTCTTACTGTGAGTTCCTGTTTAATGCACTCGATAGTGGATTCCAGAGCTCTGGTTCCTCTTGAAGCCTCGTCCTCCACTGCCTTCACCGTTTTTAGTAAGGATGTTACATTAGTTACCATAATCTGAACACAGAAGATGAGACACAAACACACACAAGTCACTTACATTTTAGATTCAAGAACATCACATTCTTTGTGAACATTAATTGCACTTTTACAGGAAAACATCTGATGTCAAAATTCACTATTGCAAAATAGTTCCTTTGAAAACCAGCTATTTATAGACTACAACTTTTAAATTAAATTAAAAAGATAAAAATAGCTATGTATACCCTAGAACTTTATACACTCGTTTAATTCTAATTAAAGGATCCAAGGTTAAATAGATTAAACCATGATTTCTTTGAAATCTAAAAATTATTGACTCCAAACTCATGCAGAACTATGCCATTAATAGAGCATGTAGTTCAATTTATGGCACAATAGTTGGACTAAGTGTGCAGTAGCGGATGGAGAAGAACACAGATTAATTTCCTCATTCATAATTAATCTGATTAATGGCACACACTGAAATGAGTTTCTCACCAGAACACTTCTACTGATATCTGAGTTAGGAGACATTTCCACCCCTGCGGCCAGATTTCTGAGGGACAACTGGGAGATTACAGTTTCAGAGACAAATTTATAACAGCTAATTGTCTAGCTGGACTGTTTCTAACTAAGTTCTGTGCTCTTGAGGTATGAAGGAAAATTCGCAAAAGGGAGAATAATATTTACGTTACGCAGAAACGAGGCCTGAGTGTTTTTCAAAGTCCTACCTTGGCTGCACTCTTGAGCTGGTACATTGAGGGGTCATCGGCAGCTTTTCCTGCTGCACACTTGGTGGCACTAATGAGCTCAGCCAAAGCTTTAGCAACATCCTTCACTGCGTTGATCAACACCACCTACGAGGAGATGAATGATAATAACACATGCACATTCCGGGAAGATGACTTACGACTGGCTGCTGCTAAATCTCTGTGTTGGACTTCTCTTCTGTCCTCATCACTTTCATCACTGGCTCTCACCTGTGTTTCTGGGTCATCTGGGCCTATGCTGGCTGCTCCCAATTTCACCACATCTGTAAGTTGTGTGATGGTCTTGGCAGAAGATTGAGCAGCCTGGGCCAGCTTCTCTTGACTTGATGCTGCACCTGAAACAAGGTTCTTAGTGTCCTCCACCAGTGCTTTAGCTGTCTTCAGAATATTCTCCCTAAAAACAAAAAGAGAGAGAGAGAAGTGATAAAAGTTTGAAAATAATGCTTATGTACATATGTGATTGTATGCTGCCGCCTTGCATTTTAATGACTGCATATGCTGCGTTCTTGATCGGTCAATTTTGGCGCTCTGGGGTCAAATATTTTTGACTGTTCTATCTCCTGTGTTGTTTAATGTTTATCCATCCATGGCAGTATCCCTCTAGTATTTCCTCTCACAGAATACAAAAAAATGTATATTAAAATAAATTCAATTCATAAAATAAAATTCAATATATTAAAGAAACCACACATTAAGGAATATGGGTAACAAACAGTTGATGGGCCCCATTGACTTCCATAGTATGGGAAAAAATAAAATAATAATGACCGATAGAGATGCACCGAAATTTTGTCCTTCTAAAAATTATAGCCGAAAAAGGGTCAAAATTCTATTGCAAAAAAAGTCTAATTTAAAGTATTAATATTCTGCTTTCAGATTTAATTTTTTGACCCAATGTGTCCAAAATGTTTGGTTTCGCCCAATAACTTTATATTTCAGAGCATCACTAATAGCTGTAGACTGTAAATTACCCGTTTTATTAAATATTTGTGTGATACCTGTGATCAGCGAAGGAGTCTGAATCGTTCTCAGCATTGAGTGTACCAGCAGAAGCAAACATGATGGTGGTGTCCAGGTCAGCGATGATGCCCGATACAGCACTGGCTGCAGTGATACAGGCTTGAGTGCCCTTATTACCGGCTTGCAATGCAGACAGCACCATAGACACCTACAAAAAACAAACACACATTAAAATCAATTCTACGATATGGAGAAACTGTAATTTCAACAGAGAACAACATAAATTCTTTGATAGATAGTTGTAAGTAATGCATCTGAATTTGCTCTGTGTTGTTCCGGCACCTTCTCAGTGACGGCTCGTACACACTCAATAAGTTCTCTCTTTGTGAACGAGTCAGATGGACTGATCTGCAGCGCTCCAGCCTTCTGAACGAGAACAATGCAGCCGTGCCCCAGTTCCTGCACACGAGTCTTTATCTGGAACCCGATCTAAAAATCACCAAAACAGGGGTCAGCGTGTGAGTGAGAGATACACAGAGAGTGACCGACCGTGCATCTGTATGTCAGTGACCTCCTCTGGTTCCGCAGTAGCAGCAGCTAGACGTCCTTGAACTGCAAGCTGACTGTAGTCTGCAGTGACCTGTGAGGCCAAACTGCCCAGATCCTCTGGAGCACTCACTGATTTAGTGATCTGAGGGAGAGAATAAAGCGATACAATGAAATTGGACACATAAGTCTATGCATAAATGTTTATGTTATACTGTGTTTTGTAGATATACAGCATAAAACACATTAAATGTAGAAAATTACGATTGCTCACCATCTCCTGCGCACTGACAGCAATAGCTTTGGAGTATCTCACCATGGTGGTCTGATATTCCACAAATGAACCTTCTGGTTCTGGTGGAGAACCTTCACCTAACTACAGGATCACAAGATCATTTAAACATTACATGGCTGTTTTAAATTATTTTAAACACTTAAGGCGAGACACTACAGGTGAATAGGGTAAAATTTTAAAATAATAGATATCACCATGAAACTTCCTCAGTTGATTACTTACACAAGTATATAAAAAAAATGTGTTACAAGTTTTAGAAATTTGTATGTTTAATTATGCAAATTAGGCATTATCTCATTACTTGTGCACGATTTTGCATATATTTTCGGTAGATAGATCTGAACATATGATAAAGCCAGGTGCAAAATTCTTTTTTCATTTTGTTTACACACAAGATGAAAATAAAAACTCAGAGGGATTTCAGGATATATGCTTTCATTACCTAGGGAATCAAAATATACTGTCCATAGCCATAAAAAATAGATTTTCGCCATATTTTTTTGATTAAAATGTCACATAAATCAGGCCAGGAATGATTTATTAACAAATCCCTCTGAAAATATCTTCAGAATACTGCTAAGTGTATAACTGGAAAGTTTGGTGTACACAGGTGCTATATAGGCTGAGATGTTTGTACTGGAGAATGACAAAAAACTCATTTTGAGAAAACGGCAGTTAAAGATTTAAATAGCTCTAAATGAGAAATCGTCGTTATCTTTAAATCCCCCTTTGGACATTCACGATTGGTTACTGATAGAAAGGAAATGGGTTACATAGCATTGTGCAGGAGACTCAAAGCTTTACAACGATACCGGTCATGACAGACTTCAGTAAACAGACGGAGCTCGGCGTGTCGCGTTGTAATGCTAACTTCCTGGTAAATTCGGGAAAAACTTACTGCCGCAAGTAAGCAAAATGTAATAAAATAAACATCTTCATGTATATTTTCAACATTTTCTTTATAGCAGCTTGAAAGAACACATATTGAAGGAGTAAACTAGCCCAAAATCTCAAAACTGACCACTGCATGAAAATCGATGTTTTTGCCTGCCGTGTCTCGCCTTAAAGGGCCTATTATGCCCCTTTTTACAAGATGTAAAATAAGTCTCTGATGTGTGTATATTAAGGTTTAGCTCAAAATACCCCACAGATCATTTTTTACAGCATGTTAAAATTAACTGATGAGTTTTATGAAGTTTATTGTACTTCGAACAAAAGATGAAGCGTCCGTTTTACTTCAGGAAATCACCATAAGAGCATAACACTATAAGAAGTGTGCATTAAAGTCTTATCCATAAACTCTCTCTCTCCCTTGCATTATCATCAACATACACAGCAAATTACACAAAAACACTTGTTACAACTAACAGTAAACAATATACAGACCTTTTCAGTGAGCGTTTAATAAACTGGTAAACTTTATATCCGTAAAACAACTCTGATAATAAACTCTGTAATAAAGTGCGCACTCTCCCTTTCATTACTACCGTGATCAGTAAAGTTAGGCCTATCACTCAGATCCATCCTCGAGTAACAACTTTTTAGCAAAGCCTGCTTTGTACTGATCCTCGTTCAAAAAGCAGTCTGGTTTAAAATGATTTGCGCAAACATAACGCATTTAGGTAGATCATAAAAACAAAAGTAATCCACTGCGTTTTCGGTGGTTTAGATGTCGGGAGTAAATGAAGACTGCTATGTTTATTCTTACATCCAACAACAAAACAACTCAGTCACTTAGGACACATTCTTGTCTACAGCTGCTCTAGCGTCAAAACAAGGGCAGACTGTCTCCAGCTCACACAGGGCAGGTCTATGCTAATACGGCAGTGTCCGTCAACAGTCGTGGGAGGGACCTGTGCAAAGTGACGTCACTTTGCCCAGAATCTGCAAACCGCTTGTTCTGAGACAGTGCTTATGATTTATGTGGATTTTTTATTTATTTTTAAAGCACTTGGTGGATTTTTATCTTTATAGGGTGGTTGTGTGTACACACTGCCAACACATTTATGCTCAAACACCATGTAAAAGTACATTTTGCACAATAGGTGCCCTTTAAAATATCAAATAGTTTTCATTTAAATGTAATTATAAAGTATATTAAGGCTGTTTATAATGCAAATGTATGTGGGCTGTTACCTTCCCCATAGCATCAGCAATCGAATCCACCATGCCACTGACCATGCCAACCTCACTAGCAGCTTCATTCAGGGTCAGCAAGAGGTCATCAACAGCTTCCCTCATCAGCTGTGCAGCTTCTGCTATGGCATCATGGGTATGAAACGCCTAAAGAAAAATGGGTTAATGAAACCATTCAAAGATTAAAAATGTACATAGAGGTATCACATATTTGAATGGATGGCATGTACCTTAGGGTTTCCACCACCCTCCTTGGCAGCATACAGCATTTGTAGAGCAGACTCGGTAAGAGTCTTGGTCTGATCCAGAAGATTCATCTGCTGCTGATGATCAAAGATTTTGGAGGCCATGCCCATCGAGGCTGAGACCAGCGGGGTGAAGTAACTGACCAACTGAGAGACCTGAAGAACAGAGAAAGGTTCATACTCATGGCATGCATTAGAGTTGAAAACTATATGAAAACAAATGTTAGACTGGAAAGGCTTCATAATTTTATTTACCTTATGTCCCAGCTGTGCTGCTTCTCCTTTAGCTGCTGTGGAAATCGGCTCAATCAGGTGACCCACCTCCTGAACAGATGATGTTAACTGCTCCTGCAAAGCCTGATACAATACAACATGTGTTAAGGACTCCTAGATAGAAAACTCACTTTTATTTCTTCTTTCAAGCCTTTAACATGGCCACACACACACACACACACACACACACACACACACACACATATATATATATATATGTGTGTGTGTGTGTGTGTGTGTGTGTGTTTAAAAATATATATAAAAAGAGACCACTAGTTGACCATCGCAACCCATCCCTAATTGATATACTGCTCAATAGAGTTGTGATAACAGCCATGAAGCTAGAAATAAACACTATTCTGAGTAGCTACTGTAGAAACACATTTACCTCAGATGAAACTTCATCTCTAGGAGGAAGATTCTGGCTGACAGCTGCAAGAGAGGCCTGCTCAATATCTCGGATGCATTTATTGATATTATCAATGGCTGAGTCACATTCCTTTTGGCCAGGGGCTTTATCCCTGTAATACCAAATCACATAAACACAAATTATTTTAATTTATTTCTATTGCATATCTCATACTAACAACAAACGTGAGTATATATGTGTTACCTGATAGCAGTGATGAGGCTCTTGATGGAGTCTGACACGGTACGTGAATGGCTTGCCAGTAATGACCACGTGGGTGGATCTTTAGGGTTCATAACTAATGACCGTGCTGTCTTCAAAAGGTGGGTGGAGCTGCCAAGCATAGAGTGTGCTGATTGGATGATTGGCTCCTGTGCAGCAGAACCCTAAATTGTGAGTATAAAAATATAAATATAATCAACAACAAGAATGACTCAACTGTGAATAACATTTCAATGAAGAAGAAACTCATACCTCTTTACTTATCTGTGCAGGTACACTAGCAAACTCCGGATTGGAAGCAAACGTAGTCAGATTGTCAACAGCTTCAATGAGTGGCGCTGTTGCAACTCGACATTTCTCACGGTTTTCCTCAGAGAAATCCCCATCTAATGCCTATGGTGGGAGAGAAGAGGGAAAATAAATGATGCTGGAAAGCAATCATTTGCTGTCATTGGAGTGGATAAAAGTTGGAATCATTTATAAAGAGGAGTGGTTTAACCTTGATTGTTTTGACCAGACTGGCTGTGCTGTTGGCCACTTCTTTGGCTGACTGCACAAAGTGTCTTTTAGCCACAGGGTTGGCAGTCTTAGATGAAGCCAGTCGACAAGCATTACACAGCGCTGAGGTGTGCTTGGCAACAATGGTGGCAGCTGAGAGCACCTGCAACACGCACATTTTAACATTTTGGCCTTAAAAGTGCAGATTAAGATGTTGCAGAAAGAAACACTACATGCCCAAGATCTGACAGAACGAAGCTACCTGTGAAGGACTACTGTCTGGGTCAACAAGATTTTGGCAAGCCATCTGGATTGCCTGATTAGCACGAGCGAACTGGATAGGATCCACTAAGCCTGGATGTCCAGCTTGGCTGTTGGGGTCAGACACACCCACTAAGTAAGAAGCCTAGAGACACACCAAAAAACAAGTATTAACGGCACATACACAAAGTAAAAGTGTTCAGAGGTGAAAATGTTTAATGGTTGAGAATGAAGCTGGTAGTTTCTTACCTGACCAGCTGCTTCGGTCAGTCCACACAGAGCTTTAGAGGCTCCACCAACACAGTCTCCAAACGCTGGAACATCTCCCGTCTTACAGTTATGTGAGATACCGGCCATAGACTCACCGAGTATCTAACAGAAAGACGTGGTTTACAGATCAGTCATCATTTAGTGATGTGCATTAACAGTTACCAATATCAACAGGCTATATGAATGCTTGCAGGAATTTTGCCCATTTAGGGCCAGATTTACTAACAGCTTGCGCCAGTGAAAACCCTCTTTTGGCGTTAAAAAACTACCGCCAGGATTTACTAAAGACACACACACAGTGAAAAATTAGAATTTTGAATACGCATTTGAAAGAGTTTCCCTTTTAGACACAAAATGTACTTCAATTAATCATGCAAGGTGATTTACTAAGGTTTGCGTTAGTCAATTTACTGGTATTTGCACCATTATTTACCGCCCATATTTACGTTGATCATTACTGAATGATCCGGCTGCATCCGTGTTCTTTAATTTGCACGATGTCAGTAGATCATCTGAGCTTTTTTGGAGTTGCACTCACCTCAGAGATGCACGGATCAGCTCTAACATCGCCCAAATCCGCTTTTTAAAAACAAATTATCCACCTTACACACACCCGCACCTATGATTTTCTCTGATTTAGATATCTGCAGGGGTTGGCAACCTATATGCCACATGGAGGGGTAATTACTGGCACGTGAGCAAAAGCAAGATATTTATGTATGCATGTATTTAATTCAGATAAAGTATATCGCACCTGCATACAGATCTACATTTTGAGGTAATAATTCATCGTAGTAAACCAGCTTGTTTTATTAAGGAACTACAAATATGTATAAATTGTGAGATTTAAATTATGCAAGTCTCTTAAATTATGCAGCTCTGAAAGCACTAGCGCTGTGCATCACATGCACACAAGAGTTACTGACTGACAGCTTACAGCTAATTCCGCTTTTTTAGCGCTTAGCTTTGAGAAAAAGCAAAGCTAATGGTATAGATATCAAGTAGGCTATATAAAGTCCCATTAAACATTCCACACAAATCACAATGACGGTGATGCATGTTCAATGCTGGTCGCTTCATGTGTTTCGAGTAGCTCAGTATCTCTTCAGGCAGACTTAAAATGTTCAGCGTTGCATCCTGAAGCTCAACACACAGTTGTCTTCATTAAAAAAAGCAAGACTAAATTATATTACAAGTGCTGATGCCGCTCTCTCCCCCATTGTGGTCTTTGATCTTGAAATTAGCTGATGATAAATAAAATGAAGCCCATTCTGTTGCTTTTGGTGACGTGAACGTGGTGAGCATGAATTTGACCCAATTAAAACTAATTTTATGGAAAATTGCTTCCATCATTATGTTGGAAAACACTCTTATCAGAATAATTTCTCTTAAACTTGTGTTTATTTTGAGTTAAAGCTGTCAAGTTATTAAGCAATGTCTCATGTAGGTTCCTTTGTGTTTGATATAATAACCACTGAGAGGTGCTCTAGACATGTTTTCCCTGAAGAGATATATTGTATATGTTGTTCTTGAAAACAAAAGTAAAAACGATGCACGTTCGTTGCATTTTACCGTGAAATGTCTTTAACGATTTATCTCTCATCCAGCCGCAATTTTTGGAATGTTATTTTCTATAAGTTGACCCACCCAATCCCAAACTGCAATTCGTGCATCACTACCTCCAATATAATCATGCTGCGGTTACCTTAGAGTTCTCCATGACACTTTCAATGCAGTCAAAGTAGGAGAGATCATTGACTGGCTCATTCAGGTTATCCAGCAGTCCCCTAACAGACTGTAACCCACAAAAAGAGACAATATCCCATTTTTTTTCAATAGTAAGACAAATTACTTAGTACGGTGCATTGTTTATATATAATACCTCAAGCTCTCTTAGAGCATTGTCACATTCCCTCTGTCCTGGGGCATTCTGAGTACACAGGGTAATCAGCTGATTGATGCTGTCGGTCACCGTTCTGAATAAACATGCAGGGGAGTGAGGTTAAAAATAGAAACAAGAGCATATATAATACACAAATGAATAAACATGGCGTGAAGCACCTGGCAGCAGCAGCGAGCAGGTTCTTTGCATTTCCTGCTCCAGGGTCCACGGATAAAGACTTGGCAGCCAACAGCAGCTTACTGGAGGCCATTGAGATGTTCTTCAAATTCCCAATCACCTGTATCTGATCATCCTTACCCTAAAAACAACCAAGATTTACTTCTTATTTTAGGAAAAGGAAGACCTATCCACCTTCTCACGTTCTGTCCTGCTCCACACATCGTACCTGTGTATGGCCAGCCATCTCAATGCCAGCATCCAGAAACTCATCAAAGTCCTCACTGAACTTCCCAGAAGCATCTGCAAGCTTGACAGTGGTCCCTCTAGAGGCATGGACCACATCACCTGCGGACTGGTTCAGATCGGCTGCGGTCTGGTTCAGATCACTCTGAGCCTCCTGGAAGGTCTTACTGCAAGGAGGGAGCTGCAATAAATAAATAAATAAATAAATAAATAAATAAAGGTCACAAAACACTCCAGAGACACATTAGGGCCATGTGCATTTAATAACTGCATGCACTATGTTGAGGGCAGAAAGAGTATATTAAGGAATAGCTCTAGCAATCTTCAAGCTACAATATTTTTTGGTGGAAATAAAAAAGGATTTTCTTGTTTGTTGCTCACCGTCTCTACAAGTAGTTTTTTGCTGGCTTCACCAATGCTTTTCAGAGCCATATCAACATCTTTTTGTCCAGGTAGACAGTTCACACATGCGTTCAGTGAGTGAGACACAGCCTTTGCTACCTAGTACACAAAACATAGACATACACAACAATAAAGTCAGTAAAATACTTTTGTGTTACATTTTTATGTTTGTGGTCAGTAAGATTATTTTTTTGGAAAGAAAATGAACACTTATTTAGCAAGAATGGATATCTGATAAATTATTAAATGCCTTCTTTTTGTATTATTCATATTACATTTACATCTCTTCCTCCCTTACCTGTGCTAGCCTCTGTTGTATTTCTGCATCACCAGGAGCAACCAGCGCCTCCTTGGCTTCAGAAATCAATTTAGCCGACCCTTCCATAACCTCACAAGCAGAATCCAACATGGCTATGGCTCCAGCAGGGTCTGATGTGGTGGCAGCAACACCCCTCGCAGCCTGTGCTAATGTCTTGAGAGCCTGGGCAGTTTCGCTAGCAGCAACACCTGCGAACACATACAATTCATGTGTTTGGGAGTATGTGTGTGTGTGGTTAGGATTAGTTGCGTAAAACAACAGAGCTCTAAGGTAAGTCTCCATTTAGCCAAATAAATGTGTTTCCTATGCTAGTGAGTGTATTACCTGTGTAATGCTCATTTCCCTGTGCTGCACAGGTAAGCAGTTGGGCCATTGATGAACCAACGCCCTTAGATGTACCACCCAGATCCTGAGTACACTTTTCCAACTAAAACAAACAAATTGCATCCCAAAATGGATGCATAATTCACACAATCAAATCAATAAGTCTGTGCTGAGAAGATAGTGTTCAGAGGTAGTGTAAAAGAATCACAGTATCACTGATCAACTCACTGATTCTCCAGGTAATGGTTTCAGCTGTCCTTCAGAAGTTGCCAGTTTGGCATCCTGGAGTTCATTCTTAAGCGTCTGCACCGCTATAAGGGCAGAGTCTATCTCCATGGGGCCGCACGCTTCATGAGCCTAGATATCACATGACAGGATTACATTAATGGATAGCTCATAGCATCATTTACTCACCATGATGTCATTCCAAACACTAATTTCTTTCTTCTGCAGAACTAAAAAGGAGATTTTTTAAGAATTTTGGTACCGAAACTGTTCGGTTACCAACATTCTTCAAAATATATTTTTTTATGTTCCACAGAAGTCAGTCAGTCATTAAGGTTTGGAACAAGAATTTTCATTTGCATATCCCTTTAGTACTTAAAATATGTGGATCTTATGGTGAGTTCCTTTTGTACTTGGAAGTCAGAAATTCCAAGCTCCCAGTATAAATTTTTAACTGGAATTGCCCCTCAAGTTAGGGTTCCAATTTGGAAGCTCAGAGGAACCACAAACAACCCTGACTTCAGAATCCAATATGGCTGCTCACTCAGTGCATCAACAGAAGTGAAACAACAGTAATATATTGTTTATTAGCACTTCTGCTTGTCTCAAACTCAGTGGTGCACACGTGTATTGGAACGCGGTAACAACTAGGGTGTGACGTCATTTCCAGAGCCGACATCCGACTTTCAAGGTAAACAGAACGCGCCATCTTACTCATTAAATACATGTGTGGAGAAGACAGATTAAGTACCGTCTGTGCAGCAGTGCGGAGTTCAGCCAGGCTGGTGGCCAGGTTCTTTGCACACTGCCCAAGCTGCATGGCTGCCGCCTGATCCGAAACAGTTGGCACAGACGACTTCGCTGAAGAAACCATCTTACTTCCAGGCTGGAAAGCAAAGACATGGAATAAGACATTTTAGTATTGAAGGAGAAGCTTTTTAAAAGAGCACTTTTAAAGTAGAGTGATGTTATCTGATGAGTGAAAGGTGATTAGTATCAGTGAAAGGGTAGATGGTTACCTGAAGGAAGTTCTGGCTGGCAATGATGAGGGCAAGCTGGGCACTACCATCCTCTGGCTGACCCTGACTGCCCCTCACTCCCTGCACCAGCTGGGGAATATGGTCAGCTACAGCCTAACACACGTTGACATATAGAGAATACAGTGGTATAAACATTAGGAATACTTTCATTAATAACACTTTAGATATTCACAAACTAATACTTCTACAAACCCTGCAGCTCTGAACAAGTTGTTGGTGGGCAGCAGTATTCTTGTTAGAGGCTGCTGCATTCTGGGATGCCGCTATAGTTTGAGTGGCAGCGGCAGCAGCTTGTTTAGCAGCATTCTGGAAAGACAGAAAACAGACACATTAGTTCAGGGATTCATTCAAACGGTTGGATTTACGTCAAACACTCCCTTGCGTAGATCACATATAATCCTATCTAAATTGAATGACTTTTCTCAATCATAACCATCAGTCACTGACCTCCAGTCTTGTTATGAGTTTTTTCTTGATGGCGTTCTGTGCAGCCGCGTTAGTGGCCACACGCAGCCCCTCCGCAGCCTCCCGCAGCTTCTGCTGCTGGTCTTCATTCTCAGGGTATGCAGCAGCTCCCTTAACACACACACACACACACAGACGTGTAACAAGTCTATTGGATATATATTAGGTCACCGATTTATTAACCAGAGAGATGATAAACCGAAGATGCAAAAAATAACTAATAGGGAAATGCTATATCAGTGCAGAAAATATGTCCAAATTATTAAATACTTAAGAATTCGTATGATTTTTCTTGATAGCTATGATTAATGTATTTCCTTAATTGGTATAAAACAGTGGTTCTCAAACAGGGGGCCACAGCAAACTTCCAAGGGGGCCGCAGGATGCCTTACAAGTATTTCAGTTAATAAATTATTAATATGCTACTTCTCAAAAGTTTGTGGTCAGTAAGAATTTTTTTTATGTTTTTTTTTTATAAGTCTATTATGGTCACCAAGGCTACATTTATTTGATGAAAATACAGAAACACTAATATAGTGAAATATTACTTCAATTTAAAATCACAGTTTTTTAAATAATATTTTAAAATGTAATTTATTCCTTTGATGGCAAAGCTGAATTTTCAGCATCATTACTGCAGTCTTCAGTGTCACATGATCCTTCAGAAATAATTATAATATGCTGATTTTCTGCTTAAGAATTATTTCAGGATTCTTTGATAAAGAGTTAAAAAAAGAACAGCATTTGTTTGTTTTTTTATTAATTTTGATGTAACAAATGTAAAATGTCTTTACTGTAACTTGATCAATTCAATGCATCCTTGCTGAAAATAAGTATTAATTTCTTTCAAAAAGAAGAAAAAAATCTTACTGACTCAAAACTTTTGAACAGTAGTGTACAGCAAACTAATTAAATTAAATTTGAACTTAAATTAAAGTGTAAAAAAACTAAAAATCAAGATGTAAAATAAAAACATTTATTTATATTGTCCCTCAATAACTATTGTTTTTATTGAAAAACATACAGTTCTTAAAACATCTGGAGTGAAAAATTTATTGAGATTAATTTATAATATTTCTTTCAATACCACCTATTTCAATAAAAAAGGGTTAAAGCAAGCAGCTGTCTCAATTACAGCAGAAATACGTTCTTCGAGCGGAAAAGGTTACGAACCACTGGCATAGGAGATTAGAAAAATATATTTTACTTAAATGTAGTCATACGTTTCTAATGCGAGCCAAGGTTTGCTAAACCCACCTTAGCAGCCTCAACCATTCGAGCGGTGGCATCCGCAAGCAGTTTGGCAGCTGCAAGAAGCTTCTTGGAGTTGTTCACATCCACTTCCACCTCAGCATCTGATCTCATGGCGTTCACCAGGTCAGATGTCGCCTGGGCAAGAACCCGTGCCTGTCGGACCATCTCACCTACAGAACAGATTGGTAAATCTTTACTATTATACAGCCTAGAACAACTAAGCAAATAAAATATACAAGGTAGGCTACTGTTCAAAAGTGGGGAGTCAGTAAGTTTTTTTTAAGGATCATGTGACACTGAAGACTGGAGTAATGGCTGCTGAAAATTCAGCTTTGCCAACCCCCAAACTTTTGAACGGTGGTGTATATGGTGTATTTATTTTACCAGCATCACCCATGGAGCAGAAAATATTCTCTGTAACCGTCATGATGGTGTCCGTGGCCTGGTCGTAGCGTCCGATGGGCTCCCCACGAGTGGCGTAGTTCCTCACATGCGTGAGTAGGTCACTAAGAGCCTGTGTGACGATACCAGCTGCTGCGCTGACGGCCTTGAGAAGCTCTCCATCACTGGTAGCTGACAGGCAGGCCTTCACGCAACCTTCTACTGAACGATCCACCAGCTTCCCTGCTTCAATCAGCTGCTCTTGACACACAGGGGAGCTGATAGTGGGGCTCACAACCTGATACACAAACACATGAACAAAAAACAGTTATCCACAGTTTTATTTCTTTTAATCAGTCTGGATTAGAAGCACATGTAGGTGAACTCCACCTTGGCACAGGCCACTAGTTGAGAAGTGGAGAGGGCACACTGGGTCGCAGCTGCAATAACCCTGTTCTGCAGGACGCTGTCTTCAGAAAACTGTGCCACGTTCTTGGCCTTCAGAACCATCATGGCTGCTGCATTAGCCACAGCTTTAGCTAGGTTCATCAGAACATCCTGAAACACACGCACACATACAGGGTGATCAACACTCAAAAACACAAATGTACATCATGATTTCATAAGACATCTGTGTACCTGGAAGCGCTCGTCCGTCTCATTCTCTCCAATCTGTCTAAGCAGATCTCCACTGGCTTGACCGATGCTGCCGGCTGCAGTCAGAACCGTCTGTCGTGGCTGCATGAGAAAACACATGCACACACTATTAAACAGTTGAATTGGTCAAATGTATCAAAATGACATTATTCTTGTACGTGTATCTCAAGACGAAACCATACAGAAATGGCATACATCTGCATAAAATGTTCGGAAAAACAAAAACTGTACAGAAAATGTACAGCACAATCCATCAAAATGACAGATAGTGATTATCTGCAGGACATCCTTTGCTCGCACCTCTCCTGATGCAGGCTCCACAGCTTTGAGCAGGTCAGATACAGCTCCAGTGAGGGTCCTGGCAGCCCTCATGAGGTCATGCCCACTGCCCACCTCATCCTCCATCAAAGCTGCCAGCAGCTTCACACCTTTGGACATCTCCGTCAGATTAGAGGAGATGGTGGTAATCGCACAGCCTACCGCTGTATAATCAGTGTCCGTCGGATCACCTGGGAAATGGAACAGGAAGCTGCAGATGTATATTCAAAATGTAAAGGAGTAAGGCTTTTCATTTTGAAGGGACTGTCAAGTTTTTCATTTGTATTTACAGTACAGCTGTATAATAAGTGTTGTGAAACATCTTACTAATTTAATCAGATTTAATACAGTCAAGGTTTTACCAGCAGTAAGATTAACCACAGAGGCAGTTCCAGCTGCAATGGCGTCCACCTGAGAGTGAATATCATGCTTGGACTCATCCACCTTGTTCTGAATCCACATTTTAGAAGCCTGAAGTAAAGAAAAATTCATTCACTACATTTAAACACACAAATAAAATATTGGTAATAGGTACAGGAGAGTACATGTGAAGTGTCACGTATGCATTTTCTCACCATATCATCTCCAAGTGGTGGCAGCTCTTCCACCTCCTCCAGGTCCTCCTGTGCCTGTTGCACCGCTTGCATACTGGTGCTAATGGTTCCCACGAGAGCCTGTTGGGCTGCGCTCTGATCGCCACATTAAGGATGGCAATAATTACACATTCATCCACTAATATATCTATATATCTAACTATGACAGCTGTTAATTGATGATCAACCAATATGTGTTATGAAGGGACTGATGCTGATATCTAGACAGCAAGGTGGCCTATAGCCAATAATGGACAATTAATGAACTTTGCTGAATTAACCAAGTGTTCTATGAACGTGAGCATTTGTATATGTAGACTCACCAGTGGTGGCATATGCCCAAGATGCATCTGTCCAGTAGTGATCTGTTGTTGTGGAGAGGGCATGGTACCCATGTTTAGCTCTTCTGGGCCGACAGAACCCGACCTCAAGATCCCAGGCAATGCCACTGAGCCATGCTCTACCCGTCCGGCACGGTTAAACTGCTGCTGCAATATAGTAGATCTGTGAAAGATAAAGAGAAAAAAAAAGATAAATGAAATGACACAGAAAGGTACAAAAGTACATTTTTCATTTTGTATTAGTACTACAGGGGTTATTCAAGAAGAGGAGACTCCGCCGGCACTCTTTAAAAACAGGCTGAATATATTACTGTGTGTGGAACAGGTAACCTCAGCTCAATCTAGATAAAAAGAAACTGAGATAAGGTTTTTCCACTGTGATTTTCCTGTTATGCTGCACTGGTCTGATTACAAAAGTATTTCCAAAGACAACTGGCAGAAAATTACAAAACCTTGAAAGGAAATATGGTTCTTATCACTGCTGACTCAAAATGTGTACTTCTTACTTTTTCGGATTAACCGATTCCTCCAACATGGTGGCCTCCTCATCTCCCTCTAAACCAAAACGGTCCTTGCTTTGTTTCTGTAGGGCCAAACATTCAAAAATAAACACATTTACACACAAAACTCAGGTTTAATCTGGTATTTACTGTAACATTGTGTATACTGTAATCTGAACACTGTTAATCTGCGATACAAAAACCCTTCATAATCCAGGAGATTATCTATCAGGAAAAGAACAGGACAACTGATCGTTGACTATTTCATGAAGGAAAGGCAGATAAAGGAGTTAATACAGGCCTTCTTGAGAATGATATCGATGTAGCCAGCTATAAGTTGTGATATCTGCTCCCCCTCTGTGGTCTGAACAGAGTAGTAGCTCTCCTGATACTCCCCGAAATCCTTCATATGGAGAAAAACACAGGTTGTCAGATTTTAATGAGAATGAGAATAAATAATGGGTATAAAGTGTGTGTGCGCGTGTGTGTTCAAAACTTTGGGGTCAGTATTTTTTTAATGGAATTAATACTTTTAATCAGCAAGACAATGTTAAATTGATCAAAAGTTACAGAAAAGACATTTATAATGTTATAAAAGTATTATATTTTACATAAATGCTGTTCTTTAGAACTTAAATAAATCAATAAAAGAATCCTGGAAACAAATCGTAACATGGTTTCCACAAAAATATTAAGCAGCACAACTGTTTTTAACTGTGATAAGAAGAAGAAATGGTTTTTGAGCACCATATTAGAATGATTTCAGAAGGATCATGTGACACTGAAGACTGGAGTAATGATGCTAAAAATTCAGCTTTGCCATCACAGGAATAAATTACATTTCAATTATTTTGAAATAGACGTTTTAAGTTACAATAATATTTCACCATCAAATAAATGCAGCCTATGTGAGCATAATAGACTTCAAAAACAAAAACAGTTGTGAATATAAGAAAAAGGCCCTTCCAGTAGCCCTTGAGCCATCTGGAAGTCAATGTCTGTTATATAAGTACCAGTGTAAAGCTCTTAGGTGAGGCGGCCCATCTCTTCACTGTAGTAAGTGGCCACTCTTGAACCACGTCTTTGGTTTTCTCATCCACTCGCATCACGGATTCTTTGGTTATACCCAGCAGCCTTGGGACCAGCTTATTTTTACTTTTCATTTTTTCCTAAGAAACAAAAATCAACAAAATAAAATTTACTATGTTCACTATGTGACTATGTTCACAAGTTCACTATGTTCAGAACAATGCAAATGATCTACCAAAATCCTGCTGGTGTATTTAACAGTTGACAAAAAAATGTAACGGTTATTCCACATAACACTCTTCCAGTATCCTCTCAGATTCTATAAAGCTTACCGTTTTTCTTTTGTTTCTGTACAGAGCTGTTAGCAGATGGATGAGCTGAGCTCTGCTTGCCTGTCTGAGTTTCCGAGTTGTGCCAATATTTCTCACTTTAGCTTTATTGCAAAGATGCATTTACCACTAAAGGCCAAAAAATAAATAAATAGCCAAACTGCAAACAGTTTCAGTTTATGAATACAGACAATGATTATATTGGTCATAAGAGATAAATAAAAGCCAGAACAAAACTAAAATCAGTAACTTGAGATCTTCATTTCAGGCAACCAGCACATCTGCTCCACCTTAACTTTACAACTCAAGCTGAGCTGAATTGTAATCAGTCCATGAGTCATACAGACCACCACCGGCCAGGAATGGGGGGTGGAAGAGATGGAAGAATTCTGGAGGTGGAATTCCTCTCTTATGAGAACAATTAATTGGCAACATGTAGGCTACATCGAAGAAAATATCGGGACTTGGGAATGAAAGAACACTGACATTGTGACTCAGGACTGCTGATCTCAAAAACAACTTTACAATATGTGAGCTGATTCAGAAATCTGATTGGAAGCAAACGCAAAATAGATGGTATGCACGTGACCGTCGGCCGGAGTGAATGCGGTTACGTCCACTAAGTGGCAAAAAGACTGAGCGGCAGCATTTGTTTTCAGCGTGAATGCTGTGAAAAACACACAAAACAAATCTAAAACGGGAAAGAGCTTTGCGATTGCCTGTACAACTAGATTTGACAAGAAATCTGACGTTTTTAAATAAACACTGACAACAACAAAAAAACTAGTTTTAAGTTTTAAGCCTGGACGATATGATCATATTTATTACACGGCTCTGTGGAATACTTGATTCTGATTGGTCAATCACGCCATCCAGCGGTAAGTTTTTCCCAGATAATAACCGCTGAAAACAGATAACTCAGGCTCATCCGGGTTACTGAAGTCAACAGCGTTATACGCTTGCTAGGAACGATTTTTCTTTGTGGAAGATTTGCATTTGGTGAGCTAATAAAATATTAAAACTCAGTTGAATCAATATTTGGTGTATAGTTATTTAATTATGCCATCCCGTATCATGGACTTGCTCGCTCTTGTTTCATACAAACGCAGCTGCTGCCATTTTGTGACTATTGTTTTGTACACTGTTGGATTATAAGATACAAACAGCTACAATTTTAAAACGGTTTAATCTGAAATCAATATCTCTTATCTCCATAATTATTTATGTGGCGAAATGCTGTGCAATAAGTGGTATGACTGTATACCGTATCTCTTAAATGTCCGTCTAACTTAGTTTAAACTTGCCGCGCCAGCAACTGCTCTCTCCGTGGAAGCTTTGCGCTTAAAGACTTAAAGATCAATATTTCGTGTCTGTAATTATTTACTGATGTGCAAGTAGCCGTGTAATAAGCAGGATAATGTACATCCAGCCGGTTGTTCTCTCAAAATAAACCCCCGACAGGTTGATGAGGGCCCCGACGCGAAGCTCTTAATTTTGAGAGAACAACCGGCTGGATGTACATTATCCCTTATAACACTGATATAAGTGATCACCCGGATTTAGACTTGCCTATATTGTTTGTATTTATATAAAGCGTTCACAGGAAAATTTGCTTTATGGCGTTGAAATCAGGCAATGTCAGGAAACACAATTCCTGGCTGCATTTAATATCCATGGATCAAGGGTCTTTGGTAAGTTTTAAGGAACACTATAATCGAGTCCAACCTTTTGCTTAAACTGATAATCGTTTGTTTTACTCGCGTTTTCGCAGTTTCCCCTATTAAATTCAGTCACGCAGTAGGCTTTTTTGCCACTCAGTCCGGCTAAGGGGGGCGTGTTCTGGCGGGAAAGTGACATCAATGCATACCCTCTATGCAATAGGTACATGTCCATATGGGTGGCCCTGGCCAAGAAATTTGATTGCCCATCACAGGTGTGACCTACTATTCTAATCAGCTCGGGGGTGGGACCTTCAATAACCTTCTTGCACACGGGAATTTAAAGCAGTCAATGTTTGGTTTTACATGCACAACACATACAAACGCACAACACATACAAACGCACAACACATACAAACGCACAACACAACACCAATTATAAATAAGATTTAAGCTATTATTATTATTTTTATCGTCATCATCATCATCATCTGGGAAGTCTGGACATTCCACTATAATAAACAGTTTATATAACCAAGTACAACACAAACACGCATGCATTTTACCTTCACCAAGAAGAAAGACACTCCATATGTTCTGAGTGATCTCGCAAGCTTCACATATTTCACTTTGGCTTCAATCTCTGTCATTTCTCCACAAGCCTTATGTTCCTGTTAAATTCACGAAGCGTTTATTCACCTAATTTAATTCATTTATCTCATTCATCTCTGCTTACAAATAGTGAAATTCAAGATAAACAGACAAGTGTATAACCAAGTGCAGGATAAACTGGCCCACCTGAAAGATCTTCTTCTCTGCTCCTCTCTGTTTGATGTATTCCTTAGGCAGAAACTCCTTCAAGCTGACGAAATGAAATTCACATTCAAAGTGAGAAGATAAGCAACAATACATTAAACTGAAACTGGCATTACAGTTATACGATACGCATACAATATTTAAATGCATCTAAGCACATTTCATTCTTGTTTGTTAAGCTCATTACCTGAATGGACCATATGGTCATTACAATATCTAGATTTTACACGTCATTTCATGGCTTTTAATAATGCAGCACCCTTGATTATGAAGCAGAGGGGCAGTAAACACTGTACTATAACTGAAAGTACTGGGATTTGGTCTTACTCCAGAAATCCAGACTTGTGTTTATGTTCTATATGAGGCCCGAACTGGATCTGTGTTTGAATTCCACCAAATTCACAAGCCTTGTCAAATGACACGGGATGAGAACCATTCAGGATGTCGTCACGCGCCTGGGGAAACACATGCAGGATGACACATTTGTTATCAAAGCCTTTAGAAATCAAACAGCAGAAATTATCAAGATCAGAAACCGAGTCCCTGACAGAAGGAGAACTTATAAAAAGGTAATAGGGACTGCACTACTTTACAGACTGATACAATGTGTATAACAGCATGTAGTGGCTCAGAGGCTTTTAGGGTCATATGTCGATAAGAGATTTACAGCATTTCAATATGGATACATTATATTGAACGGACAAGTAGAGAACCATGGAATCAGATCATTTAGGTCAACATGAGGCTGTTGGATACCGATCATGGCTTTCACCTCATATCATTATAAAATACAATAAGAGAGAAGAAGCGTGTCTAACCTGTACATAGAGCAGATTGAGCTGCACAGGATCTCGCGAGTCCACGTTTTGATCGGAGTAGAAGAACTTTCGTCTCAACAGTAGCGTTTCACTCTCCTCGACTCCCTGTTCTCTAAACGTACGCCCATGATCCAACCAATTCACTGTGAGAGAAACAATAATAAACTATTTATATATTTTTTCATATATCAAACTGTTTTTACAGAGTTATTAACAGAAGATACACTACAGTTCAAAGGTTTGGGGTCATGCTCACCAAGGCTGCATTTTTGGGATCAAAAATAAAGACAAATAAATAATATTGTGAAGTATTATTACAATTTAAGATCACTCTTTTTTAATTTAATATATTTTAAAATGTAATTTATTCCTGTGATGACAAAGCTAGATATTCAATTAACCATTACTCCAGTCTTCACAGTCATGATCCTTCAGAAATCATTCTAATATGCTGATTGGGTGCTCAAGAAACATTTCTGATTATCATCAATGTGGAAAATAGTTGCGCTGCTTAATATTTTTGTCAATTTTAAGTATCCTTGCTGAATAAAAGTATTAATTTATATTTATATATATATATATATATATATATATATATATATATATATATATATATATATATATATATATATATATATATATATATATATATATATATATATATATATATATATATATATATATATCTTAGAAATAAAAAGAATAAGAAAATATAATAAAAGACTAAAGGGAAGCAAAGATAACCCTGAAAGAATTTTAAACCTAAACTTTATTGACTTATTGTGGCCCATTTAGCAGTTCACTATGTCTATATGTACTGCATATGGTGGGTGATGATGTGTTACCTACAGTCATCATCTGTGTGCAGTTTAGCTTTGAGCTTCTCCATCTTCCTCTCCTCCCTCAGTAAAGTCCTGTCTTTCTTCAGTGTGCCCGTCCCTTCATCTTTCTTCTCCTCTACCACCTCCTGGATGAGAGAGTACTCTTCATAGTTAGTGATTCCTGGAAGGAGAAATGAGACATAGTTATAGACTTGTTATGGCCTGTGTTGTGTGTGTGTGTGTGTGTGTATATAACGGCAGAAGTATACATAGACAAATTACTGATTTGTTTTACTGAAGTTTGGGGATGGTATACATTTTTAGTGTTTGTGAAAGAAGTATCTTATACACACCAAGGCAGCATTTATTTGATCAGTAATACAGTAAAAACAGTAATATTGTGAAATATTAAAATTTAAAATAACCGTTTTCTCTCTGAGAGTATTTTAAAATGTAATTCATTCCTGTGATGACAAAGCTGATTTTTCAGTATCATTACTCCAGTCTTCAGTGTCACATGATCCTTCAGAAATCATTCAAATATGCCGATTTGCTGCTCAAGAAACATTTCTGATTATCAATGTTGAGAACAGTTGTTTATTATTTTTGTGGACACCGTTCATAAAAAAAATTTGAACAGTAATGTATAAAACATTTGTCTTAAAAGCTATGGGAGATCATGCATTAACATGTATATATTTGCTCAGTCCAGTTCAAATTGGAGTTGAATTTGTGTGCAAATCACTGTTTAAACACAGGTTGCCTTGAACTTTAAATAAAAACTAAACCAGTATACTAACACATCTTTTTTAATCATTTACTACCAAGTTAAACCTCCCCCCCCCCCCACCCCCACCCCCACCCTTCAGTCGTGTCTTATGTGACCTACGGAACCACATGTTCCCCCTCAAAATAACCCATATAAGAGAATAACTGTATATGATACAGTTATATCAGATAGTAACCTGCATAAGAGCATCACTGACCTATTCTACTGCAGATGGTGACAAGCAGCTCTCCCACAGTTTTGGAATCATCCACCATGATGGTCTTCACAGCGCCATCCAGCATTTTTATCTTCTGAGGTCTCTGTTTTTTCTTATACTCCAGTATGTCCTAAAGAGACCGAGAGAGAGAAACTAGATTTCCCGAGCTCAGTAAACAAATAGTTTTAAAGTTTAAGGAAAGATGTTTTGATTCTGAATGAAATTCTGCAACAGAGTTGTTTTGCTATATGCATGAAATTCACCACACGTCTTGTTTTCAGCCAGCAGCACACAAGAATCAAATTTGTGCAGCCTAAAGGCAAAAAATTACTATTTATGGTTAAATATATGCAAGGAGGACAATAAAAATGAGCAAGCAAAATAGATGTAAGAAAAAAGATCAATGACAATTCAGTATGTTAATATTATGATAACATCACTGATGCTGGTTACATTTTTAATGATCTTTAACCTAAGACTGAGATTATCTACAAAACAAAGTTCTGTATCCGAAGCGTACCGAATTCGTGTTGCATTTGCAGAATTGCAAAAAGAACAAACCCTAACCAGAATGTTTGAGGAATATAAATTAGGTGCTGCCTTGCAAACACTGTAATGAATGTGAATGAGTTTGCGAGAGAAACAAGAGAAAAAGGAAAAATTAAAAAGTGTTCTTTGTGCGAAATACAACAAGAGCTGAACATCTGTGTGTGCATGTATGAGGGAGAAGAAGAGGTCTTTTGATGTCAACTTCTGACAAAAGATGAAACACTACTGATGAAATCTTCATTTAACACTTCTCAATTTACACCGCACACACATTTTTATTTCTTCCTGAGGGAACAAGCATTCAGTTTTGTCTTTCTATGCAACACTTCTTCACACAATCATAGAGACTTACAAGCGTAAACAAATACAAACAAAAACCACATGCTGCAGTGACCGATGTCCTTAAATCACACATACACAGAGACTATAAAAATAACTAAGGGCAGAGTTCTCATCTTTCATCACACACACACACACACTCAAAATCTGTTGCGAAGACACGTCACAAAAACAAGACAAGAGTCCAAAGACATGTCACAGAACATTTGACAACAGCTTGTAAAATAGAGAGAGAGACAGAAGATCAAAGAACTTACCCCATTTCTCAGCATGTAATAATCCAGCGTCCGGCCCCCTTCCAGCCAGATGCCTTTCCTGGGATCTTCATCTGACAGAAACAGCCCATATTCTGAAGCTGAGAAACAACAGGCACTGTATTAGAGCTTGTATTTGAAAAAAGTATGCAACATTAGCAACTAGAAAATCTTACTATACAAGGAACAAAGAAAGCAAGCATATCTCACCCTGTCCTGTTTGGGCTTCCTGAACCCTCTCTCGGATGACCCGGCACGCATCGTACACTGCCGTTGATGGCTCAAACTGCATCGTCTTCACCACATTACATTGTCTCACACAGATCTTCAAAGACAGCGCCACCATCCTGCCAGCTCAAGTATTACAAAGACTCTGCACCTGTGGAGAGATGGAAGGAGATAAGAGGGACGGAGAACAGAAGAGAGAACGTGTGCATTTGAATAATGCTGATTTTAGGACTTTCATCAACATTCTGATTCTCATAAAAGATGTAAATGCAAATATTGTCAAACATGTTCATTGTTAATTAAAGCCAAAGGTGCTCTAAGCGTTGGGTGACGTCACTTCTTGTTGACGTTCGAAGTATTGTCAAGCTCGACCCTCCCTCCTCCGCATCCCGTCCCCGTCCCCTTCCCCTCCCTTCCGTGCTTCCTGAAACAGTCACGAACAAGTCGAAGGCTTTTCCGATGTAAATTTGGGACTTCGCGTGTTCCTTCTCCTTTTCCCTCTTCTTTGCTATTTGTTCATCAGAACGTCATCTCTTTGGTCGCGTGTCGGCCATATCAAAATTCAAGAGAATATAATTCTAACGGTAGTCATAGTCGTTGTCTAGGACATCTCTCCTCTAGCTAACTTCCCTCTTCATGCTTCTCTGTCCCCCCAACCCCCACCCCCAAATCATTCTTGTCGGTTATTGGCTTATGTTTCGTGGTCCAGACTGGGCCAGTTTGTTTATCTTGCCGTTTGTGGAGCCTGGGCTGTCTACAGAGATCGCATTTTTTTACAGTGTGTTCAGGGGACAGGCAGCTAGCGGATAGTGAGGAGATGTTTCCTGTATGTGACAAAAAATGTTTCGGCCTAAAAAACGCGTGACATCGCTTAGAGCACCTTTAATGCTAATTCATTTATTTGAATTCCCCCCCCAAAATGTACTGACTGTCAGCAAAGTGTTCCCTCACTAAATACAACATTTTTTATAAATATACACCAACGTTCAAAAGTTTGGAGTTGGTACTTGGTAAATTTTTAAATGGTCTCTTATGCTCACCTAGACTGCATGCGATTATAAATACAGTAAAAAAAAAAAAAAAAAGTGTAATTTATGGCAAAGCTGAATTATCAGCATAATTATTCCAGTCTTCACTCTTCAGTGTCATATGATCTTTTAGAAATAATTATAATATGCTGTTTTGGAGCACTAGAAACATTACATATTTCTCATAATACTTTTGTGGAAACTGTTGAATAAGGCAAAAATCACTGTCCATCTCCATCTGTAATATTATGTTACCCCCAATACAAATGCTCACATTAATCATTAAAGCAGGATGAACATTTTAACCAATTACATTCTTATACTTTTTAATAGTTTTGGCCCTCTAATACACAATCTGTACCTAAAACTCATTTTCTTGTTTGACATTATTTCTGTTATTAGAAAGGTATCTGGATTCTGTCTCCCCCTCTCTCACACACACACTTTACTGTTAGCACCTGAGCTCCCAGTCAGCTGTCTTTCCGCTTTCAGCACTATCCAAACTGCGCATTAATGAAACCCTGTCTAGTTTAAACACACACACACAGAGAAAAAAAGAAGACACAACATAATACTAGACAGACGATAGTGTTTCACTTTGAAGGTTCAAATCACTTTGACTAGTGCATAAAAGAATTATAACCGGTTATTCCCTTCAAAATTAGCATTAAATCAACATCCAATACAGAACCAAAACTATTATCTTAAAGTCAGAATATCTCTCAGCATTTAGCTAACCTTTAGTCTGTATGTGTGTCTGTGGGGATGGAGGATGCCCTTGTGCACAGTTGGCACACTGAACACTGGCATGGGTTTGGCAGCGATCTGACCTAGTATGTCAGGGACAAGATGGAGAGCTCAAAGCCATTTTAGACAGACATATATAGATCAGGAAATGCATTGTTGGAAACTCAATATACGCAGAGTTGAATCAGACATGACTATTAAGTATAAAACAACTTGCTTCATTTTGAGACAGACATCACTAAAAGTATTGAGCCACGAGTCAAATGTTGATTCAGTAACTGCTCTGAGTGATTCAGTTACTTCATTCAGTAAAAGATTCATCATCAGACTGATTCAAAATGTAAACTACTGAAGTTTGTGAATCTTTTAGAAGCATTCATTAAAACATGTTCACAAGAGTCATTTGCTTGTGAATCAGACTACACTGGTTGCACTGTTCTTTTTATTGTAGGAGATGGGGTGGAGGAGTAGCGTTTTGAAAAGCTGTTTGGGGATCAAATTACTTTTTGCAATTCCATCTGGTGTTGTTAGTGGTGCAGAAATGAGCACTTTTCCTTTAAATGCATCACCTTAATTCAGTAGAACACCAAACCCCTGTACAGAAAACCAGCCCATGTTGTGAACAACACAAAATTCCTGTCTGATCGGACGTAACTTCTCATTTGCATATGCACAGCACAGTCTTCTGCATTCAATGTTTGCAAGCATATAGATCCACAAGCACTGACTAGACCAGCCCACCGGTGGCTCTAGAGAGCCCGGGACATCATAACACTCTAGAGAATGCTCTTCCATTTTTAGACATTTAACAGGATCACATGCTACATTCAGGTTAGCAGACTGACTGAAGTCTGATTACTCACTCAAGTTCTTACAGTAATGAAATGCACACATGCAGCCATTCAATTAACACAACCTTTTATTTCCACTGCCTCATATCAGCAAGACTCAGCAGCTATATTCTCCCATAGAGTCATACACTCAGACACACTTCTAGACGTGACTCATGTCTGTCACCAGTGTTACTATAGTAACTGTGGGCTACTGAAATATGATTACGGCGCTAAACCACCCTCCACAAAGTTAGTGTTAACTCCTCAAATAGTGTATAAATGTGCATAAAACTGATTACTTTGAGAGATTTCAATTAACTTAAACCTATAAAAAAGAAATGACCAATCATCACACTAGTACCTTTGCACAACAGTGTCCGTTTAGTATCATTTGTATAGTAGTACAGTATTTATTAATATTTCTTAATTAGCTTTTTTATATTTTCAGTTCTCGTTTTAATTTTTGTTGAAGTTTGTCATTTTTCTATACATTTCTATTTAGCTTTAATTATTTTTTACGAATGACTACTGACTAATTTTAGTAACTTATTTTTAATTTTCTAGTTATTACTAGTAGTAATTAAGTTTACATTTTTTATCTAATATTTATTCATTTATTATTTATTTAAGTTTGCAAAAACTATTTAGTTTTAGGTTCAGTAAACAGGAAAGCTTGTGTTGTGAAGCAGTGTTGTTATTTTCTCACCACCAAATGTTTTGGCCAATCAAACTTACAAACTATATTAAATTATAAAGTGACAGAAACCACTTCAGTTTGAAAAGAAATTAGTGGTTGAGTCAGTGTTTCACCCAAAGTATTGATTGCTTTTAGTTTAAATGTGAATAACTATAGTGGGTAATGCACATTTTAATAATGCTAATGCTTAATGATATCCAATAAAAATAAATAAATAAATATTTTTGGTTTGGTGTTGATGAAGGGGTACCTGAGCCCTACCAATGGGGCTGTTTGTTGTACATAAAACAAAAAAGGCTGGGAAAGACTTTTCTACAGCAATGAAAGACAAATAAAAGCAGCACAACCGGGGGAAAAATATTTTGAAAGAGGGTACAGAGAGCTTGGTCTTACCGTAAATTTGAGGCGTATGCAACTCTAAAGCACTGCAGATCTATGGAGACAGTAAGAAAGAAAGACTGATGGTCAGTCAAGCAATTAGAGGGCATACAACTTGCTAATCAAAAAGACATTTCAAATGAAACCACAGTAATGGATATTGAATTGGACCTGAGAATGTTTATCCACAAGCTAGCTTTAAAGATCTTATTCCATCACAAAGTTTATCAGTTTATCAATGACAGATTATTCAGTCCAAATGTTATTCCCATTAGCCATGTTAGGTGGAAGATATAACAGATGGGCAAGTTCAGAAAGACAAAAGCAGCTAATTTAAGATGGAAATCCTACCAGTGATGGTGTGTGTGTTATAGCCTCATGAGGGATGAGTTAAAGCCGCAGTAATTAACCCAGGTCTATCTACTAATGATCTCATGACTGCAGAGCTGACTCAAGGCCAGAAGCCTCTAAACACACTTAAAAGACAAGAGCTTATACTAAACTCCTTAATTACCAAATTAGCTTATTAACTAAAAGGTGACATTAAAGGTGTAAGTAAATCAAGTTAGAGCATATAACAGCATTTTAACACATATATCGACTACAACATCTAACATTAGCAAAAATAACATTAACAGCTTCAGGGGAAACAATATCAAGAATCAGATAATAAGTTCTTCTAAATCTGAAGACAGTAGCATATGAAATTACTGTATGACGTTGTCTATAAGTCATCAACCACTATACACACTTCAACACTGGTGTGACTAGCCCAGATAGCAGACAAGGGTCATAGAGCTGCTGCTGTATTGAGTTGCATTGTGTGTGCGGTAAGTGACGTCAGTGAGTGGTAGGAACATCTGCATAGCAGCTGTTGCCATTCGACCACTACAGAGGTCAACAAGAGTCCAGTACAGATCATTAAATACACTGATTAATCATGGCAAACTCACACATTTCAAAAAAATGTTTCATCCCAATGTTTCGGTCAAATATGGACAAACTCAACCATTGGTTCAAATTTTTAAATTCAATTTTTAAACCCAACAGTTGGGTTTGTCCATATTTGACCCAAACATAGGTTGAAGCAACACAACTTTCTTTTAGAGAGTACATTCTCCTCATGTCCGAATATGCCTACTTCTCTGATATATAGTATGTGAAAAACAGCATGCCAAGGGTGTAGTATGTCAGAATACACAGTATTTGAAAAACAATAGGCAAAAAGTGACAACCTGTCAATCAAATGAGATCACAGCAATAGCAAAGCACAACAATCCAACCAATTCTGGATGCACAAAATCAAGTCCCGCCCTAAAATTTTCACTCGGATATGCGTCACAAATCACAACAGGTAAGAAATGACTATCGCAACATCTATTTCATAGGAAAATGGAATGGGAGAATTTCATAGAAAATTGCCAGAACATTCTTCAACAACTCTCCTTTGTGTTTCATGGAAGAAAGTCATAGAGGTTTGGAACAACAAGGGTGCGTGACACAATTTAATTATTTTTAGTGAACTATTCCTTTAAATCTATACAGACTAATGAGCACTTCATTTATGCCAAGCTGGAAATCTAATAACTTCTCAAATAAATTTTGAATCACAAAAAGTAGATAATAAATAACCATCATAGCACCATAATAAATACTGAAAAAGTACAATAGCCATTTTAATTAAATCACAATTACAAATATTCAGATGTTCCTTTTGCTGCCAAGAGCACTACGGAAAATAAGGGACAGGTTGGAGAGATGGATAGAGAAAAAAAACGAGTGACTGGTAAAGCATTATGATCGAGAAGGCCTGTTTGATGAACAGCAGACATGGCCATCACTGGCATGACTTGCATGTGTAGGCGGTGAAGTTCACATGACCATGATGGCAACAGTGTGTCAGACAGCTTCCCAATGACTCACATTCACTGAAAGACAGAATGAACAACCCCCTATACATGCAGCATGTTCAAACAGGACAACAGATTGATTCCAAGTACAATTCAGTCCATGCACAGCCTACATTAAAGCAGAGACTATTTACAGTATATATTTTAGATTGAATAATACAGAAATTGGTCATTAAAGAATCATGAGGAATCAAATTGTCCCTATCTTTTGAGATAAGAGTTCAATGCCCTCTGAAAACATACTGCAAATTTCAGAAATTAAAACTTCTATATGAACGACAACAAACCTCATTGGATCTTGTGCTTCAAGCAAGTATGGTTGAGCTTTTCACCACAGTCTATGCTTTTCACCATTTTTGATGTACTCCATGTATGTGGGCTGAACAATGTTTATATGCGAATAAAATCCTAAATTAAATCTGTGCATAAAGTGTGTCTCTTCAGAAGACTTGGATCAAACAGTTTGAGTCATATGGATTGCGTTTAGAATTTATAAACTCTTTGAAAGTCCATTACACTAAAAATTTTACGCTTCAATGGAGGGAGAGAAATCTCTCAGATTTCCAAACTGGGGGTACGTGAGGTGACAAAATGCTGAGTTTTGCCTTTCATTTAATTCTACCCCACTATAAAATATCATTCAAACTGAGCATGTATTTCTAACAGGCACAAGGCCCCAGTGTAAATACAGGAAAAGTGGGGTTTTAGCACTAGCATGAAAAACAAATATAGACACACTGTGCATAGAGATCCATTTAAGACTCAAACTCGCTTTGATACTATAAAACACAGTGTAAGTTCGTTTTTAAAGTTGATAATATATTATACGAGTGTAATGCAATTTTTCCCCGAATATCCACACGATTGCAAATGTGACATTAATTTAACAGTTAAACAAACAAAATTGTCATAATAAGTGATGTACATAGAGTATTGTTTGCGCTATTTTGCAATTAAATAATAGTGTAGGAGCCATGTAATGGAAAAGTAATGTGACCAATGCTAAAAGGGGAGTGTCATTTATTAAGTGGGGTTAAGACACCTGTTATGTGTCAAGGCTGATTTATACTTCTGAGTCGGACCAACGCCATAGTCTCTATGTTGTAGGCTAGGCGTCAGATTTCATTTATACTTCTGCGCCATTGTACGTGTTGACGTGCAATTACACATGCAGAGGGATCATGTGAAACCCAAGGGAGGGGTTCTAGCAGACCAATCACAGCGTTTGCGGTCCGCATATAATTGACACGTTATTACATTTTCGGAGAGGTGCATGCAGGGTACGCCGTAGGCTACGCGTGCTACACACGTAGCGAAGTAGCTACGGTATGAGTTCGATGCAGAAGTATAAATTAGGCTTTAGTATGGGGGAATGGCTGTGAGTGCTGAAACACATTTTGTGTCTCCAAGCAACACACAGCAGTGTTTGGTCAGTGAATGAATCTGGGGCTTTGAACGAATTGGGAGAGTCAATGATTCAATGACCCATTCAAAAATACAGCCACTTGCTTAGTTAATGAAAGGATGAATGAATGACTCGATGACTCACTCATTAAGACGGCGACTTGCCACCACCTACTGCCGGTTTTAGTTTAATATTTAAAAGAATCACTTCGCTTTGACCATCATTTCATATTTCTCTATTGAACATTTTTAATTTAAAACTGTCTCATAACATTATTTATGTCATTGAAATGGCATTCATGCTACATCTGAGCAAGATTAAACAGTCTGTAAACACATCTATGCAGCTTGTACCACTGCAGTGCAAAGATGGCTTTTGTTGAGAATTTTTCATTTGATTGAAATTATTGATTTTGTTTAATTTATTGCTTTATTTAATATATTAATAGTTATATTAATGGAATTTTAAGAATTTGACACATAGGTACATTTAATACGGTTAGAAAAACTTTGCTTTAATTAAAGGTTTAAAAAATGCACCTGAAAATCAATTTAAGGTGGGCAAACATTGTCCCTTAACAGAAAAGGTGTGACTCCAGGCTAAGTGGAAGAGTCGAAGAGGGTACATAGAAGGATGTTAAACGTCACTCTAAAAAGTTGGGGAACCTCTCCATTAACATCTTCATTTGTAGAAGATGAACAAAATGACATGAATTTTCATTTTTGGGACAACTATCCATTTAAGTTCAAAACAACATTCAAGGAAACTGAGCTACAAAATCAGCTAATTCTGAAATCCTTGGGTTTCTGGTCAAACGTAAAGTCTGTGTTGTCACAGACCGGTTAGCTGTTAGCAGGTCTGGCCCTTGAAAGACAAGCAACATTCCTGCAGGATCAGCAAAACTCAATATGCTTCCAGGCTAGATTAACTCACAGCAGGAATATAGAGTCTAGCCTGGGCACAGGGGTGTATGAATGATTTTAAATGTAGGAGGGCACATTAAACCATCATTCTAAAATAATTACCCCTCCAAAAAGGGGGCAGGCAAATGTAGAAATTTATATTGCACTGGCAGCCAGCTCATGTTGTGGATCATGGGATTGACATGGCTTTACACAGCTGGAACAGCTACATGGTGTGACATCTGTTTAACACAATTAAATTGGTGTAATTAAAAAAAACCCTGCACAGACATATACACTGATTTTATTTCCTGAACACTCAGCCTGTCTTCCATCAGTAAGCCAAGATGGGATGCTTAAACAAACTATATTTTGATGGACCTATACAGAACCAAAGTTTACACTTTAAGGAAATGAACCTAACAATGGTGTACTTATAGTTTGCTGCACACTGAGATGGGACACACTTCTATATACATGCACAGATATTATACACACAAACACACACACTGATATAACACCTCATCATTCAAATAGAGATCATTTCCATTCAATAGTTCCAATTCAAGTCCGATCATTCCAGAAATGGAGCAAAAATAATGCCTCCAACATATTTTGCAAACAGTAACAGCAAAACAGTTTTCAAATGGAAATAGACTTCAGTCAACCCCAATAACATCTGCAAAAGCATCTCCTGCTGCAGCCGAGCAGCCAATCAGCAGCCTCCTGCTAGTCATTAGCTGGTTTAATGACTGTATTTTCACTGACAATAGAGCTCGTTTAACACGACTGGGGCAACATTTTACATGCTGCACACTTTCATAAAGCAGCTAGCTATTCCGGTGAAAAATGAGCAGCGCTAGACAGCTTAATCTGAACTGTCACTGAGATTGTGGGGATTAGCAACTAAAACCACTGCTAGTGCCAGCTAATGAGGCTATTACTCATTTTGTATGTACCAACACAAAAAAATTGAAGTTTGAAGTCTGTTCTCAAATAGAGTATAAGTACAGCCACTAGAGTATCATCTGCAAACTTTAACAAATGACTTATACACTGCCAGGAAGAACCACAGTTGGAATTCCGCCCACAAGTAAGGTACGGATCATATGATTTTCTGAGCCACAACTATGACCTCAGAGCAAACAGCTGTAACAGATCACACAGATCTGGTTATGGACATTATGTCCTGTGCTACGAGATGCACCTCAGAGGATTACACCACGTAGCCTTCCAGTAAACATGCCAGTCAGGAGCCTAAATAGCCTGTCCTGTTGTATCCATTTATTTCAGCATTAGGGAACTCTGATGGCATACCACACAAATAAAAGGCTATTTTCAAGCATTTGATTAACGCAGAGCTCTCCGCATGTAATCAAATCCAGCTGGAGTTCTCATGACACCCTTTCCAAAAAGTGATCCACATTGAGAGGGCGATAAAGTATAGGGGGGAGGTAACAGTCATGGAGCATGACACCCAGGTTTGGCTTTTCCTCTCTGTGTGTCTATACAACACTAGACATTGGCTGGAATCCCACTGGTGGTGTTCTCACCCATAAACACAACAAATCTCCTTATATAGATCTCCGGGACATGTAGGAAGTAACATCTGGCTCCAAATCCCTCAATAGCCGCTTTCCGACCAAGTAGTTACAGGAACTTAGTTCTAGGAACTGTCCACTTCTAAACAGTTCTAAGAACTACTCTCCCCCAAACTCGGTTTTGCTGTTTGCGTTCGCACTGGCCAAATGGCCATAGGAACTGGTAGGAAGGGTAAGGGAGTGACGCAAGCACGGTGACTTTTATTTTGACGGCGTGACAGACCTTTATTTTGGCGGCGCTGAGAACGCCAGAGCAAATAATGCTCGCATTCTCTGTGTTTATTAGTTAGCGATCTGTCTAACAGTACTGTTTAACATGTTATTAGATAGAACTGTTATAGAAAGTAGACAGTATATGAAAAAAAGGTTATTAGCCTATGCCGTGTGGTTGATGTCCAGTGTTGCTAGCTGGGCAGATAAACATAATCATGATTGACTTGGTCCCCTCAAAGTTGCGTTGGATTTTCTCTTCAGCATAAAGGTTTAGAGACCCATCTATCACTGTTTTCCATGTTTTATAGTTAGTTTATTGAGTAAATATATAGGCTATAATCTGTGTGTTTACATTCTAGCCGTTTTAAAAATGGCGGGTGCTGGTGCTCCGCGTGCGTTCGGTCAATCAGCGAACACTAACGTCACGGGTAGTTCCTATAGTGCTGGTTTAGACCCTACTCTGAAGTAGGACCTAAATTAGTTCCTCCAAATGGAGTTCCTAGAACTAAAATCGTTCCTAGTTCCTGCGGTGCGAACACGCCGACATCCGGGTACTTTAGCCAATAGTTCTAGGAACTGTGAAAAGGTTCCTCCGGTCGGAAAGCGGCTATAGTCTTCAACATGATCTTGTCCTACTGGGCAGTAATTTGTGTCAACAAAGTGTATTTTTAGGAACCTGCATTTGCGCAGAACATCAAAAATGTCACATCTTTTATTGTTACGATTTTCCATTTGGACTTAAAATGACTTAAACAGAATGTAAAAAAAAAAAAAAAAACTTTTTTTTTTTAATGATTTACCAATCCCTGGCATACATTCATAATCCATAATTTAGACAGATGCTGTCAACACATAGCCCTGTGAAGGTTAAACGGATGGTCGACAAATATTAGCATCTCTACGTCAAGCCAAATTCCAACTTTAGAAGGACAGAGGGGGCCAAGAAGGTAGTAAACTGAGATTGAGAGTGATAGACAGACAGAGAGACAGATAAAATTGGACACAGACTAAGACACCACCCGACTCATCATCTTCATGCAATGAAACACTGCCAACATTTATTAAGAGTGCTTTAAATGCTGAAACTTCAATGTTTTTTCTCAGCAAGACAAACAATGTTGTTGAAATATGACATTTATCTGCATGTACAAATAAGTGTCAAATACATCACACATTTTCCAACAACACATTGTGGGTAAAAACACTCTTACAAAATAATATCAACATACTCCTATGCAGTAAATAAGATTTAAAAAAGGTCATGACAAATCACAAAAACACAATTGTCTGAAAATATTAACTCTAATAATAATACCCAAATGGTCTTGAGATGAATCCATGCTATGTTCACTCTATAGATCCATCTGTCATTTAGGACCAGCAGGGTCCATTTAAAGAACTGTGTTGCCAAGCTATATATATAGCTATATAAATGTAACTTAACTTGCATGTTTATAATACTTGAGTTGACGGTGTACCTAAATAACCCAAGTGAGTGAAGATAGATCATTTCTGCAAGTTCAGTTTACAAAGTTACATCACATGATTCTTCACAACTTCTCTAAACTCTGTGCATGTTACTGTGCGTATATGCTTTAGGTCCCTAGACTCTTTGTGAAATATGCAGCCTTTCTTGTTACAAATGTTTAAATGTCACACACATTTAAAAAAAACACACCAAAAGACAAAGTTATAGCTCCCATAACAGGATGTACCGATGTAGAAATTCTGGCCAATATGATTAGCTGACATTTAGGAATTTTTTTGCTTTTGTGGATTAAAATATTTTGTATTATTTTGAAAGTCAATTAGGTCCAAACAACACTGGACCCCACCGACTTTCATTGTGTAAAATAAACCCACAGAGAATTTTTTCTCTACATATGTTTATCTATATTTAATAGCTTTATTCATATCTTTTATGTTCCAGCAAAGAAAGCAATAGTAAATAATGATAAAATATTTTTTATTTTTTGGTAAACTATCCCTATAAAATTGTGCTAGTGGATGGCAAAAGTATGATCAATATCTTAAAATAAAAAAAATTATTGTAAATTATCTTTCAAATCCATTGTCTTATCTTAAAATAGAGGAATCAATTATTTTTCCAAAATAGCTGAAATAAACAAACATACAGAAAAACAAATAAATAAATAACCAATTACTACTAAGTAATAAATACATTAATATATTTATAGATTTATTTATATAAATAGATATCTGGCATTCCCAGATTCCCTGTATTGTAGAGCTGACACAGACTAGACTATACTGTGTATACAATATATATATATACATATATTGTATACACAATATAGTCCAGTCTGTGTCAGCTCTACAATACAGGGAATCTGGGAATGCCAGATATCTACACCACCCAGCCAGCTGTAGACTGGCTCAGAAAACCCTTCTCGACGCTCTGATTTCATGTAACCATATTGAGCCTCATGTCAGAGGGCAAAGAATACCCCGAAATTCCTAAAAATACCCTTACAGAAAAAGCACCATTCAAAGTGATGGGATGCATGCAATGTTTTAGCTTTGGAACAACTCATTCAAATGAGCACCTGAGACATGTTCTTTAACTAATACATTGTCCAACAATCCATCAGACCACTGTATTTTTCTTTCAACGCCTTTCTTAGCTCACTCATCTACTGCTCCAGTGGAATGTGTTCAAATTAGAGCAGCTTGCTTGAACCCTCATAGCAGTTTGGATGGTAATTGTATCTGCCCATTCTGGCAACCAACTCTTAGTGAGCACAAAAGATCACGATGAGCCAGTTAACCATTCTGCTGAAGGGGAGGCAGCAATAGCAGAAGTTCCTAATATAACAGACTGACCTGTCCTGGATCCTTTTTCGGCACAGAGAATGTGGGGGTAGAAACAGCCTCAGGCCCCCAGAGTCAAACTAAACTCCAAGGCTCCAATAGGTGTCCTGTGTCTGCCTGTATGGAGCCAGACATTTTGTTGGGTAAACACTTTCACACAATTAAAATATGCATGTTATTCACCATGTATGGTCCAAGTTATGCTCACCAAGACTGCATTTAATCAAAATATAGTAAAAAAAAAAAGGTAATTTTATGTTATAACAGTTTTTCTTTTTTTAATATATTTTAAAATGTAATTATTCCTGTGACAGCAAATCTGAATTTACAGCATCATTACTCCAGTTTTCAGTGTCACATGAACCTTCAGAAATCATTCTAATAAGCTGATTTACTCCATAAAAAAACATTTATTATTATTATTATCAATGTTTAAAAAAAAAATGGCTGTGATGCTTCATATCTTTGTGAAATGCGCTATACCTTTTTTAGGATTCTTTGATTAACAGAGAGTTAGAGAAATATTTCAAAAGTCAAGAACTAAAATAACTTATTTTTTAAGTAACTTATTCATTAGACTTACTTTCTTAATAATCTAAATATATTTAGATTTTTTTTCTGGGAATGACAGAGTGAGTAAATAACAGAATTTTCATTTTCAGGAATAGCTTTCTCATAAAAGCTGACTAGATCTATGAACAAATCTGAGCTAAACAAAATGTCTATTGTAATTGGTTCTTATGACAGGTAACAATAACAGGTAACTTAATTAGAGGGTTTTGGGAGGTGTATCACAAGTCAATAAACCTAAAGCTTTACCAAAACTTCTTGTGTTATTGACAAAACAACCAGGCATTTTCATTCAAGATGAAGGTGCAGATAGAAGTGAGTGGCAAAATATGGAAAGTAGAGTTCAAAAAGAGAGAATGATGACAGTGTAGTGTGTGGAGGTGTAGTGTTTTAACAGTTTCTATTGGCAGTCGTGCTCAGAACTCACTGGAGCAAAAGGATGTGACACCCGCATACCCAACGACACCCCTGCTAATTATAACGGCTGCATTTGAGGAGAAGTTTCAGTCAGACTGCCACCTCAACTTTCTGTGTGAATACGAATTCTTCAAGGAATAGTTCACAAATTTAAATTCTGTTATTTACTCACTCATGTTGTTCCAAACCACTTTATTCCTTCTATGAACACAAAAATAGTTGATCAGAATGTTAAAACACTTTTTAAAACCATTGCAGAGGGGTGGATTTTCAGTGGAATGGGACTTAAATTTACAAACTTACACTCTATCCACAAATCTTGTCATTTTATAGTGATTTTTTTAACACATATGGAGCTTGATGACAGCAGCTGCTCATTCACGTAGTGTGAACATTTTACTAAGCTTCTCATTTTGTGTTCAATGTAAGAAAGGCAATCATACAAGTTTGGAATGACATGAGGGCTTGTAAAAGATCTAAGTTGTCTGATAATGTGGAATTCAGAATGACAGGAATGTTAACATTTGTAAAAAACCTCTATACTGACTCAAAAACAGTTTCAAGTGGTTCTCTGGAATGTAGAATGAAAAATGCAACACTAGTCCAAGGTAAAACTAGATTTGGGCAGAACATGGCAAGTGTTCAGAGGCTCATTTGAATGCCCTCACATACATCCGTTTGCTACAATTCCTGTTGTACAAAAATGCCCTTCAAAATACCAAGATTGCCGGTGGTCCAAAGGCATACAGTATATAGTGAAATGTGCTTAATAAATACACTACCGTTTAAAGGTTTGGGGTCAGTAAGATTGAGAATTAAGAATTAACACTTTTATCGAGGATGAGTTAACACTGATCACAAGTGACAGTAATGTTACAAAAGATTTTATTTCAAAAACAAAATGCTCTTTTGAACTCTCTATTAATCACCAAGAATCCTGAAAAAATAATAGTGGTTTCAACATTGATAATAATAAGTAATGTTTCTAGAGCACCAAAGCAGCATATTAGAATGATTTCTGAAGGATCATGTGACACTGAAGACTGAGTAATGACTCAGCTTTGCCAACACAGTAATAAAATACATTTTAAAATGTATAAAAATCAAGAACAGTTATTTTAAATTGTAATAATAATAATAATAATAATAATAATGATGATAATATTTCTCAATATTACAGTTCTACTGTACTTTTATTAAAGAAACTTCTTTGTAAAAGATTTTTAAAATAATCTTACCGATCCCACACTTTTAACGATAGTGTAAGTGATGACAATAAGTGGCAAATTAGCGATGAAAAATATTTTTCTAAACAAGCACATTCATAACCTATGCTGGCTGACATATAGCTGGGTCAACATCAATATAATGAAGGGTATGATTAGCAGACAGACCTCATTTCTCATGCAATATTTTTCATAGTAGCAGCAGGCTTATCTGAACCATATATGCCAGGCAAAATAAACAAAAATGACATTTTGTGATAAGTGACCATTCATAATTCAAAGAAAAGAGAACAAATAAATGGACTGTTTGAGGTTCTATTATAAGATGGCACGTTTTACTCATTGGTCCCATATGACATATGCCTTATTCTCCCTAAAGAAACCAACTGATCCGTGGCATAAGGGAACCCTTTTCTTTATTTACAGTCACGTTCAACATGATGTGTATAAAATTAACATTTACACTCAGCTGACTCTGGCCTTCCAATTAAATTGTATTTTAAAAGAGAATATGTGGGACATTGTTGGAGTGAAGAAAGCGACAAGTGATGAGTCGCTAGCACAAGTCAATGAGCCTGTCACCTATACAGTGTACACCCATGCTAAATAACAGGAACCTTGCCAATGAGGTATGACCCATGGGCAAGCTACCAATAAAAGTGACAGTGGTGATAAAAAGCAGCATGCAGTTTATCAAAGGGACAGCAGACAGTACTCTGCTTGATGCCTTTTCCTAAGCTACTGGATTCATCAGCATCAGCAGTCCATCACCACATCACCACATACACAGTAAGCAGACCTGTCTGTCTCCTTCAGGTCAGACATTGAATACCGCAAGATGAACTTAAGACTTTAAAAGCAAAATAGGTCTACAATGCTGATAAAAGGTAAAAACAAAAATAAAACCCACAGTCTTGCAATTCCATGCGTCTCAAAAAGAGATTACAAGCTCTTAGAAGGAGAGAGAGAGGAGGATGAGTTACACTGACTGATAAAAGTGCTTAAAAACCTTAGGAATGTGCTGGATACACGAGTCCTGCTCATGATGTAAGAGAAACCGTCTTTACCGGACTGTCACTAAAAAAGCACTTTTTAAAAAAAAGTTAGTTCTTGACCTTGACAATGACAAACAAGATGAAGCTGAAGAGAAGTGCCAAAGCAAAAAGAACAACGTACTTGCATACCATCATATAGTAATAAAACAGATGATTAACCTATGCAAAGCAACTCTTATTTAGCATACTTTGAACAACCATGTCAATGAAAATTCACAAAAAAGAAAGATCTTTGTATGGCATCTCCTTTCATAAGGTTTTTTTTCTCTTCAGTTTTTAAAACGCCAAGAGAATATGACAAAGAATAAATGTATAAAAGTAGCATAATGTTGGGACATGTTGTACCACTATATGTCAGATATGACTATGTTGTCAGAATGGCCAATAATAGGCTTATAATAGGATTTTCAACTATATTAACATTAAAAACACCTCATGAAATAGATAATATACAATATTATGTGTATATGTTTCAGCCACAAAAAAAACTTAATGGTATAAAATTGCAAAATATAACAACAGTGTTGAACAAGGTTTTTGTAAGCCCTTGAGATAACCTTGTCCTGGGTCTCCCCTACTAACTTACTTGATTATGTTCTCAAAACCAATAAACATAATGTTTGCTAAACTTGTTGTAGTGAACAGCCTATGCAATTCGGCAAATAACAGTTAATTAGATAAAAAGCAGAGTGAGTAATGTAATGAAAACCAAACAATACATCTTTAAAGAACAATGGCGAATCCACAAGTATAAATTTGCAAACGTCTGAGGGGATGTTTAAATGTGATGACACAGAGGGGTGTGGCGTCAGCATGGGCTGCATGTGTCTGGACAACCACAAAAGCATTTTATCCCACTGCTAAGGCTGGATTGGTGTAGTTAAGACTGTTTAAATGTTTTAACAATGTCAGAGTATTTACATTTGCGGGAAGGGTTAGTAACGCGTATTGAGAGAGAATCTGGAAGTAATACTTTTGAATTGGGAATCAGTCCTCGAGCATGCTTACTGTTTTGATATAACCACCACAGTGTAAATTAATTCTTCTAAAGAAGGTAACTTCTGCCCTGATAAAGCAGGTAAAATAGGCTATTAAATTCTACTCAAAAAACGACCACTATTTTAATCTGAAATGAACTATTAAAGTAAACTTTTATCAAACACATTATGTGCTGAATATGACGGTAGGTGTATATAGTTGCAATCCATAAAAGTTAAGCATTACATATTTAGAAAAAACATGCAAGTCTCGCCAAGTTTGAAATAAAAAAAAGATTATTTCTTATATTACAGCCGTTTTGATTCATCCATAGTCTCCCTCCGTCTCGTGAAAGCGCGAGCAAACATTTGCCTCACTGCAAACATCAATCATCATCAGTCTTCTGCATTAAAGAGACAAACGTTTACTTTAAGTAACCTAGTTAAACTTACCAATTACAATGCAGATACCCACAATGTTCCCATCGATTAATGTGCGCGTGAATTAATTCTCCTCATTAGCAACTGGTGAAGCATGTGTATCATGTCAGATGAGATAAGGACTCTAAGCACGTCTCTTTCCAGCACACACTGCTTATTTCCACGCACCTCCAAATCCCAATCCATTCAACACTGCATGTGAGATCAGTCTTGCCGTATTAATACATAACGCACAGCGATCGCGGATCTTTCTGTGCACAATCCGCCGAACACTGAAATCTGAGCACACTGGGTCTTACCGGTGAGTTTGTTTACCGCAGTTTCATTGCAAGCTCTCAGCCGCTCGATGCAGAGTAAACTACGGTCTTGTCCTGCCTCTTTGGAGTAAATCCCTTTTCGATTTACGGAATTTACCGAGCTCAGCCGAGGTGGGAATAGAGGAAATGCGTCATGCAGACCGGAATTAAGGGGAATGTAGTCCTGATTTGTAGTCGGCCTTCTTTTGCGCTTTAGTAGGCTGTTTTTTATGGTAAATTAGTATTACATAATAATATTTTGATATATAATATGAATTCAATATATATGTGAATAAATAATATTTATTCACATAAACTACCAACCAATATTGATATAATAGTTATATAGTCTAATAAATAATAATATTACACACACACACACACACACACACACACACACACAAACAAGCCTGGCAAAAATAGCCATCATAGTCTCGGCAGTTTATTTCTTAATAACCATAATTTAATTATTTAACCCTAGAATGCACAAATGTATAAACAAACTCTAAACTAATATATATAAAGTATATTTTACTCTGAACCTTCACTCGCCACATTTCTCAAAGACCATGTGAAAAAGATCTTTGCATACGGAGGCAGAACATTTCACATTATATTTGCACCTTTCTAAGCATAACTTTTGGGTAGACTTTGCACCGCTTCCTTTGTTTTTGCCATCTGTCCTTGTAGCTTTTCTTTACTTATGCATCTGAAATTGCATACTGTCTGAGTAGGCTCTTAATTTGAAAACTTCATGAGAAAAGTATTCATGTGTAGGCCTACAGTATGAATAAAGTATTATCAAGCATGAATGTTTGTAATATGAATGCATATCTGATGCTACATCCGCTGCCATGTTAGCATTGTGATCATGAGCTATAGAATGAGTTGCATTGTTTCCCTACTCATTTCCCATGGTCATGTGTAAAGTGTCCATTGGATGTGAACTTGAGAATCATGGCAGAAGCAGTAGTTCATCCAGGTACTTTTTTGCCTATACTGTTTTACGAATACTGTGAATTCAGACATACTCATTTCACAGCTTTTCAGCTGCTATAGCCTGCCCTAGTAAGGAGATAGGCTATTCATATTCAGACACAGGATTGGTATCTGAGGCAAATTCTTGGCTCAGAGCATTTTTTTAAGTAATCCATAAAGTTTCAAGAAAATAAATATTATTATTGACAAAAATGTATCCAAAAATACTGTTGAGTCAAAATTCCATAGGAAATGAATACAGGCCAATTTGACCCCCTTTAAGAATTCTTGGAGTAGGTTAGTGATACAAAAGTTATTTTCCTCCGTCTTGTCTTTCTCTTTCTCACTGTATTAGGCCTACTCTCTGTTTTTGATGTAGAGGATTTTTTGAGGATCAGTTTTAGAGGATCTAGCCTCAAGCAGTCATGGATTGTGTGGTCAGTCACCTGGAATGTGTTACAGAAGTGTTGACCCAAAAAAAGCTCAAACAGGGGTGAGCCCACAACAGCATTCCACACATTCTATGGAGAACACCTATCCTGCCCTAAAAACTCAAAATTCCTCTCTATCACCCTTTTGAACACCCTATCACTCTCTATCATGAAATATGTGGCTTTCAAAACAATATTGACAACCTTGTAGGAATTTCTGCTGATCCTTATCTCTATAAAATGTAATTTGAATCCCAGACCATTAGACCACTCTAGTTTGTGTCTCTAAGTGCCTAAATGCTGCTCCCTATGGATCAAAGTGTTGTATTACAGCAAGGGTTTTTGTTTTTCTTATGATGTTACTATGGGGTCAGACTGTGCAGGCAGCTTCATGGTCTTTCTACACCACAATTCTGAAATGATGACTAGTATGAATTTAACACAGGAAATAATGTAATTTCTCAATAATCAAACATTCAAATTTAGGAATATATAGGTGCAGATGCCTGGTTTAGACTTAGAGAACAGCTATATGACCCCTTATGCAATGATAACTGTTTTAAACAGGTAGGCTACATCTATGACTTCACCTTCCTGAACTTGGAATGACTTTAAGATGACTTTGTTTAATATGACTGTCAAAAATTGTGTAGCCAGTAAAAAAAAAAAAAAAAAAAAAAAAAAACAAACAACCATAAGGAGTATATTTGTAAAATGATGATGTGATTTTAAGACAACTTTAAATAATTCTCCAGTCATTAAGAATTGTACTCAAATGAATGTCCAACCCTATTGTAACGAGCAATTCTCTTACTTTATGGCATCGATATTTTAGAATAAAAACGTACAATTTTAAATGTGTGTCTGTCTGAAAATGTACAGACTAAACCCCTGGTTTAGTGTTTTTATTTTTCAAACTTGACCGAAAAGGTTCTTACATCCATTCACCCGTAGATGGGGCTGTTGCTCTCATCTTTTTCTTGAATAAGGAAGCACCAACTGTTATTTCCATTACAATGAACGGGAGAATTCATTTAATTAAAGGTGTGGATTTGTTATTTGTCATTCAAAGCCCCACACAGATTATTTTCATTGTAGCATACATATGGCTTGTGGGTGGGGAAGCTAAACAAAACACACAAACAAAACAAAACAAAACAGTGGAGCAGAAAAGAACAGGCACAGAGACATTATATAGCTAAACATGAGAACATATTTCTTTATCAAGTAAAACTATAACTTGCATTTGACTTTATTACCTGATAATGAAATACTTTGCTAATATATGAAATTTGTGAGAAGCTGTTCATTAGTAGTTTTTCGTGCATTGTTTGCCAACATTCTGCATGCCTAATGAATTTTTATCTTACAATAGGAATAGTTATTCATGCATTTGTTAATCAGATGATTAATTATTAAGGTCTGTGCCTAAGTTATATTTTGTCATTGAACATCTGTGCATGCAATATGGATACCAAGTCTGAAGTCTTGTTTACAGACAACAACAGCTTACAGTGTATCTTTCAGTGTATCTTTCAGTATCTGTTACAGGTTTGAGATCCTAGACAACATGTTTGGGGTTAAAAGATTCAGCACAAAGACAAAAAGCCTCTATGTGCTCAAACATCATAAGATCAACTTGCAACCAGATTCCCAGAGGACCACGTGGACCAATCTATCTGAAGAGCCTGGAAACTTCCCTAAGGAAAATCACAGCCAGGGGACAAAGGGGAGTTTGATGGATGTGAGGTGAAAATGCCATCACAGTTAGGCTACAGTCAGGCCGCCGCCCCTCCATCTTAATTTCAGCTAACAAATTAACTATATATGCAGGCTATTTCAAAGTATTTCCTATTAATTCAGTCAGTAAATGGAAATATTTAATGATTAATACATGTTTTCATATTTCAGAATATTTACATTTAGGTAAATTGAATAATATGAATGTCCCACAGAGACAAATTAAAGTAAACAGTAATTTTATATCTTGCTAATCTTCTTTAGGCGTCTCTCATTTGGTATACAAATGAACATTAGTCACCAGTGCACTTTCACTTTGCAAACATTGTTCTACAATCAACTAGCTGGCCTGTTTATAATGTAATCGCGCGACCTCAGATGCAGCAGACAGTGTGAGTGGATCACCGAATGAGTCGATCTTGGTGTAAACGCCTGTCACACAAGGAGGGAAGTAACCTTATCAAATGCGTATTGTGGCATTGTAGCGTGTTGTCTGCGACAGTGTCGCTGTCGTTATCGACTCACCATGGTGTTTGAGTCTTTAGTCAGTGATCTCTTGAACAGGTTTATTGGAGATTATGTGGAAAACCTGGACAAGTCGCAGCTTAAGATTGGCATATGGGGAGGTAAGCGTGCATTCGTCAAACAGCTCGTCAACAACGAACGCTCGTCTTTTCCTCTGGTTTGTTTTCTGTTGCAAAACGTCCTATTCCGATATGTAGTGCAAACTAGGTGTACATGTACTGCAGTGTCCATTAATGTCATTAATGTTTGATTGGTTTCTGTTCTGTAAGAATTGGCAGTCTGTCAAATTGTTTGGACGGAGGCGATGAAAACAACCGTTATTTATACGGTTTACTTAACGTTATATTATTTATAGAGTTTCCGCCCTATTATGTAGTATGTATCACAGTCATAAACATTATTTAAGCCTGTTAATTTCACATTATGTATGCTCGCGCGCGCGTCACACACACACACACACACACACACACACACACACAATTGTCTTATAGATAAGACACCGAAAATGTTTTGAAGTCCACCTTCATATAGCCTAGATAATAATACGTTTAAACGTAAATCATTTTCCTAAAAACTTTTGTTCTTTTCATTTTGAAGGGACTGCTTTACACTTACTCTGCAAAATTCATACTGAGTGGAATTCAGTATTAAATTCAGAGTGTTACATTGTAGGAACAGATTCAAAATATCTTGGAAAAGATTAATTCCAAATATCTATTTGGAAAAACCTTGAGCACTACATTTTACTACAGATAAACATCAATGGCTCTATGACCCAAATCACTCCTATCATTACAATACTAATGATTCCACTTTAGAGTTTTAGCATGTAAACTTTAGTACATTATGTACACAATTTACTGTACAATTGGTTGTATATCTTAAAATAATAATAATAATGACCTAATTTTATTTATCCAAATTTTCAAATATTGCAGCTGTGGTTCAAGTGTAACATTTGCTATAATTAATCAAATCAATGTGCAATAATTATTCAAAATAAGAATTAATTAGAAATATTATTGGTGGGGTGAGGTCCATCTATTATGCCCATTACCACTGATGGAAACATGACCCTCTCAATTCCCATAAAATTCCCATCTGTGCTTAATCTTTCTTTTTGTGGACAATGTATTGTTAATGTACTGTAGGTTTTGTGCTAATATGTTTGTTCGTTCAGTTGAGTTAATCTTTTAGTATATGCTTTGAAAGGAGTCATATATCAAATTTCTGTCATTCTGCTGTGTTATTATAGTCACGTTACTGGATGTGTCACTGCCGGAACAACTCCAACTAGATTCTTTGTATATCTTCTATTTAAAAAAAAATAAAAATCACCTGGCAATTTTTAATCAATTTCATTACTGGATCTTCCGGAAGAGTTCTCTCTGGTGACGTATGCAGGATTTCTCCAACCATTCTGCAAGCCGACGTTCATCTGCCACAGTTTTTGAGTGCAAAAAATTCAACCAACAACCGATGCATAGAAGAGCATTTCTACGTTTTTTCCCGCCCTACGTTTTTTACTTTTCCGATAATCCGTTAGAATCTGATTTACGCCCCAATATGGAAATAGTAGAAGTATATCTGAGGAGGGAACCTCTCCTAAGGAGAGGAGGGAACCGTTTTACTATATTAAACAGTCAGCTTTCATAGGTGTGAGAGACTCCACAGGGGTTTAGACAACCCTTGGCCAGATCAGGATGGGTGCCCTGTTATTTTGTCTGCATGCCGTTTGATAAGGTGACATCTTTATCCCAGCACCACATAGGCTGCTCTGGTTGACATTTATTTCTTTTCTGTGATGCCAGCCCAGTTATCGTCAATGTCAAAATTGGCCAGTCATATCTGGATTCATTTATGTGTTTCGTGGTAGTGTTTCTTATCTTTGACACTGGCAGAATGACGAGGTTCTGGTATTTCGGTGGATGGATATACTGTATTGTTCCATAAAAGTCAAATTGCATTGTCAAAAATTGAACACAGACCACATAATACAAATACAGTCTGCAATACACATGCCATTGAATACCTAAATATATAAAATGTAAGTCATTTTTCTCTTTTTTTTTTTATTTTTAGGAAATGTGGTGTTGGAAAATCTGAGGGTGAAAGAAAATGCTTTGGTAAGTTTGTATTCGACAATGTTAACCTCATTCACCAAGTTGAATTACTTGTTAGATATAATTTTAATGTAAATTTATATGTTATTTATTAACAATGTCATGTCTCAAAACTTAAAGGTTATAGTAAAAAACATGAAAGAACCATATTTATCTTGATAAGAGAGAGCGTGTTTGTGTATGTAACACTGTGGTCACCTCTTAAGCGCCTGTGGCTTCTGAGTGTTAACACAATGAGATTTGCTGATGTTTCCACAACTAAATTATAATAACTAGAGTTTTTATTTGTATATGTGCACAAAATTGTGTTTTAATATTGTTTGCTTGAAATATGCATTCAAACCCATTTGCCCATTTTATCTTTGTTCTTTAGAGCGAGTTTGATGTCCCTTTTAAAGTGAAGGCTGGTCAGATTGGTGAGTATCCAACTTTCTCTTTATCAGGGATATTGTGCTTTAGCATGTGTTTTGTTATGAAAAAAGTATGAAATTTGTACTTCCTAATATTCTGCCTTGTGTGTTGATAACCTGTAACCAAGGAGATTGAAGTAGAAAAAAAGTTTCAGTGTTCGGTGTGATGAATTACACTTCCCATATTGTGCTACTCAAGACTGAACTTTGCAATAAAAGTGAACGTTTAAAGTTTGTGGTCTGCTTTCACAGTTTTTTTTTTCTTCAACAGATTTGTCTGTTGAGTTGAATCAGTTTTAACAGATAGGCTACTTCTAATTCTGCAAACATTGCAGCACAGATGCCTTGCCAATAAGAAGGAGCTTGTTAAAACAGTCATCAGTTCATGTTATCACATGATCCTGTCAGATGACTTTAAACATCTGCTGGACAGTGTGCCTAGATGTCAAGTTGTAAAAAGTAATTGGTTAACAAGGACGACATACTAGTCTGAGAATTTCAGTGAAATTCTCTGCATATTTACTACATTTAAGAAAATCTTAAATAAAAAGGTCTGCTTTTATTCTGCTTATTATATGTCCTCGATCAAAATATTTCTAGCCATATGCCACCCAATAATCCAACAACTTACATGTTTACATTTTTCGAGAAGGAATCTATGATCAACTGCTCTTGTTATTTTTAACTGACTCTGATTCTGCCTAATAACCATGTTTATATTGTTTAATGTGTGTCATAAGGCCCGTTTACACCGGGTCCCTTCATGTCACGTGTTTTTACTGATCGGATAGCTATCTGATTTGTTAAAATTGCTCCATTTACACAAATATAAACAAATATAAATCTGATCTTCGATCCCCACGCTATATGCAAAAGCAACATATATGAGTTGCTACTGCATTTTATTTATCATCAGCTAATTTCATGATCAAAGACTGCAATAGGTGAAAGAGCAGCATCAGCACTGGTACTTTTAATGAAGATGATTGTGTGTTGAGTCTGTGACGCCTTACTTTCACTTTCATTTGTGTCAGTTTGTGCGTTGGCTTGCTGAAGAGATACTTAGCTACTCATCTGCGGCGATGCGTTTTGCAGTAGCCCTTGTCATATCTGACTAACGTCATATAGCCTATGTTATAAAACGCTAATTTTTTTAATGTTTTTGGAGGAGTAAAATTTACATATGTGGTTTCAACACCTAGATGCATTTACACTTGTCCGGTTTCATTTGGAATCATCTCAAACCACATCCTGAGTCCTGAAGTGGCTTGAGTGATCGGATTTAAATCCGTCTTGAAAGTGTTTCAGAGGGGATTTACTCCTGGGCCCGTATTCATAAAGATTCTAAGAATCCTCTCAGAAAACTCTTAATTTAGCTTAAAAACTTTTACGTAGGAGTCTTAGCTTAAGAGCGATTCGGGACCGATCTGAGAGCAACTCTGAGTAAGGAAAAGACAAAAACGTATAACTTCGTGAGGAGGCGGGGTTGACCCCGTTGCTATGTATGACACAGTCTTATGAAGACTGTGATTGGTTGGTTGTCCAAAAAGGAAAAAAAGAGTGATTTTAAGTATAGGGTCTATTCTAAGCCTTCACTTTGAAATTAAATGCGTAATTTTTCCTATTTGACTGTTCTCTCTCTCACACACACACACACACACACATTATATATGTGTATATAAATCCTTTTTTTTATTTACCATGCTGTTAATTTCCTATAAGGTATTTGATTGGCTTATAATGATAAAAATTGTTCCACTCTTTCCAGTTACACTGATTGCTGGCATGTCTATTTAAGTGGTGGTTTGAATGTTGGTTTTAATGTATCAAACATGGAATCAAAACCAAGAAGGGCGAGAAAGCCCAACTGGACAGAGGAACAGTGTTTACTGTTAGCCCAGTTAGTGGATGAACACAAGGCCATTCTTAAAGGAAAATTCGGGCCTTATATTAATATCTAATCTATAGCTTCTTATTAACTCACTGTCATCCATTGTCTGCAACACATTTCTTCTCCCTCTTCGTCTTTCTGCCATTTTCTCCTCTGCTAAAGAAACTCTTAAGCCTCTTAAAAGTCCTCGTCCGTGCTCCTAACAATTTTGACCTTAAGACCTGTTTTAAGGGTTAAGATGCTTTCTGAATTACTTTTTTCTTTACTAGGATTTTTTCTTTCATTTTAAGAGTAAACGCCCACATTTCTAAGAATTTTCTTAGAATTTTGTCACTAGGAGCTACTATTTGCATTAAGATTCTTTATGAATACGGGCCCTGGTCTTTTCATGATCGGATAGCTAGGTGACAAGGTGTAAACAGGCCCTTACTTTTAACTGAGACATTGAATTGAAAATGTCTGCTCTTTAGGTAAACTGACTCTGAAGATCCCTTGGAAAAACCTTTACAATGAAGCAGTGGTGGCCACATTAGATGGATTATACCTTCTGGTGGTTCCTGGTGCAAGTAAGTGCTTATAGTTTTTTGTTTTACTTAAAATGTTCTTAATGCAACACATCTCTTAAAGTGGAAGTTTAAATGTTTTATATATCTAGGCTGAAGCATCATGCTATTTATTTCATGGCACTTTACTGCAGTCATTTGCATAATTCTTTCATTTCTTGTTATAACATCTCCTCTTAAGAATAATTGCATGATTTATTTATAACCTAGGTGGTTTCCTGCCTTTTAACAGAGGGTGTATACAGTTACTGAATTCGGAACCACATACTAGTATAATGCTCTTACTACTTTTACAATATCTTTCTATGACAGAAGTAGTAGAAGTAGTTTGCTAGTTTATGGTTCGGAATTCACCAAGCGTCTTGCATTATACACTACTTTTCACTGCACAAAGAAACTTATTAGTGATTTTAAAGGGATAGTTCACTTTGAAATAAAATTTTGGCATGTTTTAGCTTACCTCAAGGGCATCCAAGATGTAGGTGTCTTTGTTTCCGCAGTAGTTTCAATTTTGATATTTTTAGGTCAAACCGTTCTTGTCTGTCAGTCATATAATGCAGGTCTATGGTCACCACCTCAAAGAGCATGCACAGATATAAGTACTGTTCGTTTTCTCACACAAGCCGCTCGTTTCGTGTCTTAGGCCATCAATGTGTACTTACGATGGGGAATTGTTTAATTTGGACTTCTCTGTGCATGCTCTTTGAGGTGGTGACCATAGACCTGCATTATATGACTGACAGACAAGAACGGTTTGACCTAAAAATATCAAAATTGAAACTACTGCGGAAACAAAGACACCTACATCTTGGATGCCCTTGAGGTAAGCTAAAACATGGCAAAATTTTATTTCAAAGTGAACTATCCCTTTAAGACTGTATTAATGAAAACTAGACACTAGACACAAAATACTGTATACTTATACTTTTGCTATTTGTAATGAAATAATTTGGGGTGTTATCCATTGACAATGAACAATGCCTAAAAACTCTTAGCTCTTGAACCATTTTATTATCTAAGACTCATTTAAAAACTGTGGATGTTATTTTTATGCCTAGTAAAGCAGCAGTTACAAACATACTGAATAACTGAATTTCTTTGATACAGTATATATCTTCTATTTCTACTGAGCTGCTTCAACTGACATTGTCTTTTACATGTTACAGCTGAGTCTAAGTTATTTTCCTCACCTTACAATGGTAAGCCAGGTGTAGAAGGTGGGTAGCAGGGTGGTGGTTTGGGACCCGGACCGATAAGCTGCTCTTGTGTGTATCTGACTCGTTGATTATTGTGGCAAACTTTATTTTTTATCTGCGGTTACAATGTCTAATCATATAAATACAAGTGTTTGTTTTGGTGAGCCTTTGATAGCATGTATTGAAAGTCTCTTAATCAAGTGTTCAAAATTTTTACCGTTTTTTTCCCCCCATATTTCTTTTGTGCTCTGCTTTATCTTATAAACCGATCAATTGTGTATAATGCATGTAAGTAAAACGCAGTAATCAAATTATTTTTAAAGCATGAAAGTCTGTCTCTGTCTCTGGGAATGAAGACAGTCAAGTTCTAAATGCTAATCAAAAGTTGTTTTTTTAAGATATACACAAGCCTTTCTCTTTGGGAGCATATGTTTAAGCTACATACTCTAAACAACATTGTGGAAAGATGTGCTGTAGAATGAGATAACAGAATGAATACACTATCTCTCTAATGGACTGAATTGCCTCAGGAACTCCTCAAACCCTTTTGGTCTCTCTAGAACAAAAATAAGCTATGGCAAAAAAAAAATTTGATCTGCCATTTTCTATGGCTACTTTGCAATTGTCTCTGTCATTACTCTAATGAAGAAGGATAAACAGTGCCAGCATGAGCAAGCTTTTTGTTTCTCATCGATTCGTCTAAAACCAGTCTTTCCTGATAGAGCTTTACGAGTGGTTGCCAAAGCAGAGAATAGAGCCGCAATATAAATCTTAAGTCTGCTTGAATGAGCAGCATTGGACTTCAGCTACTTATGAGTCACAGTGCAAAGAGAGAGAGGTGGTCATTGTAAATTACTTTTCTGTTATTACATGGTTGACCGCTCACAGTGTGTGAATCTATACTTGTTTTTTTCCACGTGTACATCTGTGCGTATCTGAAGACAATGTTAAGTGGCAGTTGTAAAAACTGTTTAGTAATAAATGAAAGACTTCTGAGGTGTGAATGATATTAATGTTGTCTGTGATGTTCGTTTGCCTCTCTAACTGTGTGTGTTGTGTGTTTGAAGCGATTAAGTATGATGCAGTTAAAGAAGAGCGTTACCTTCAGGAGGCCAAACAGAAGGAGCTTCAGCGCATTGAGGAGACCCTTCAGCTGGTCGCTCGCAGAGGTGAGAAACCACTTGTCTGTTTGTTTACACCGGATGTAATAATTTCTTGAACCTGTGCATAGTCAATTTTTGCTAGCTCTCCTTATGGTCTCTGTGCAATTTATACACAAGTGTTGGACGTATAACTTTATTAACAGATGTTCATCAATTATTTTATCCCCATCCATCCATTCATGGTCTTCAGTCTTTTCAGTCTTTTTCAATCTCATTCATCATTCATTCATCCATTTATTTAAGGTTGCTCAATAAGTCTTAATTGCTTCTGGCTGTTTTGAGGTTTATATCTCCATCTAGCACCAACTCAAAGGGATAGCAGTAGTATATCGCAAACCTTTAAGATCACATGTAGAGGGAGTTGTTGTGTGTATGTAACATTATCAAAGCTGTAGGTGTCTGTGCATAAAAATGGGTTGTTTATTTATTGAAAAAAAAAACAAAAAAAACATCAACAGTTGTTTTTCTGGGACAGTCTAACCAGCACCAGGGGTCCCTATTATTAGCACTTATTTTTCCTAATTCAAACTGTATGTTCTTTTTTATAGCAGATTTCTAAATAAATATTTATCCATCTTTCATATTGAACATTATAATGTTATGATGTCTAAATAAAAGTATTTACACTAAGTTTGGGGTCAGTAAGATTTTATTTGTATTTTTTTCAAAGAAATAAATACTCTGCATGAAACGGAAGCCTTTTCTTCGCTATTGTGACATATTTTCGAGTGAAACAGCTTCTCCAATGACATCGTTGTGATTTGCTATTGGAGTGATCATGTGAGTGACAAGTTGTCCAGCCCTCGTCATCAGGGAAGAGATGATGCTGCTAGAGGGAAGCGAATTTATATATATTATATATATTTATAATAGGGCTGTCAATCGATGAAAATTTTTAATCACGATTAATCGCATGATTGTCATGAGTTAACTCGCGATTAATCGCACATTTTTTATTTGTTCTAAATGTACCTTAAATTAATACTTTTCAAGTTTGTAATACTCTAATCAACGTGGGCATGGATAAATATGGATGCTTTATGCAAATGTATGTTTATTATTGAAACCATAGTCAACATAGAGCATGAAGAGACATGTTTCAAAGGTCATAGATGTTTTTCAAAGAACTTGTTCATGTCTATTAGACACATGGAGAAAGAACAAAGAAATACCAGGTTCCCATTACTTCTCTTTCTTTTCACTGAGCAATTAACACAAACATGTTTAGATTTTTGCATGATAGGGCAGCTCTTCTGAAAATGCTAAATGTACATTTATTATTTATTATTACATTATAGTTTGTCTCTCTCTGTGCCCATTTTGATGAAGCTAAATTCTCAATAAAACTGTTTTCATTGGTATATTTTGCTGTTTCTGTTGTCAAACAACGCAATGAATATGAAATGGTGACTGAAACGCGACCCATTAAGACATAACCAGCTCTCCCTTCCAAGATGTTAATCTGCAAAAAAAATCCTGATAATCGAGCCGTCGTCTGGTGAAATCAAATACACATAAAATAAAGACAATATCTGTGCTCTGATTTCGGCTATACTTGCATGTAAAATTAGAGAAGCAACATAAATTCTGTGTTTAACTGAATTAAAGCGCTGCTCCTCTCTCCAGCGCGAGACGCAGAGAGAGAGAGAGAGAGAGAGAGGCGCGCGCGCGTGCTGAGAGAGCAGTACCGGCGGTACCGGTAGATTCTCAGAAACTAAATAAGGTTTGGGCGCTTTGTTGAAGGGAAAAAAATCGCTAAATGGGTCTGCAACAATGTCGCTAAGTTGGCAACACTGTGTATCTCCATTTCTCCAACTAGGTTTTGGGCCACGGGTTAAACAGAAAATACGCGCTGCGTTAATCGAGCGTTAAAAAAATTAGTGCCGTTAATATGATTTTGCGTTAACGCGTTATTAACGCGCTAACTTTGACACCCCTAATTTATAATAATTACTGCAGTATTACAGGAAAAAATAAGAATTGTCCATTTTGATTTCATGGTCAAAACACAAAACGAATAAAATACAGCATAAAATACAGTATGTTAAAATAGAAAACAATTATTTTACATAGTTATAATATTTTAAATATTATGTTTTACTGTATTTTGACCAAATAAATGCAGCCTTGGTGAGATAAGAGACTTTTGAAGTTAGGTTTTGATAGTGTGTTTTTTTATATAGATTTATAATATTGTCCATTTATCTGTGAGTGGCCACAGTATGACAGGATATCAATAGTTTCAATATCGGTGCATCCCTACATTCATTGAATCACAGCAACCCTTCAATCAATTCACACCAAACCATCCACCCACCCCTACATTCATTCATGTACCAATCCGTCCATCTGTCCGTCTGTACATTCCGATCTCTATCCTTAACAGCTGTGTGTGTTTGCTTTGTGCTGCATCTGATGGACCGCAGGCTCTCAGGCTGGAGAGTTTGTGTTTGATCTGGAGAATTATGTGTATAAGAATCCACCACGGGGTACGTACAGACCCATTCTTATAGCAGGCCAATCAGACACCCGTCTTCTATTCAAAGAGACATACTTTTTTTTTTTTTTGAGTGTTTACTGAGGGTGTACATGTGTAGACATCCTTTTTTTCCTTCTCACTGCTTGGTGTGCTTTTGTGCATTTTAATGCAAGTGTGTGTTTATTGCAAGGGTGAGTGTTTATTGCTGCACTATGATTCTTTTCTACTTCACCAACTTTTCTCTCTCCCCCAATGCTGCGCTCTAAGACAAAGGACGTAAGCTTAAAAAGCATAAAAAACCCTTTAGGAGATCTAAAAAGTATGAACATAAAGCAGGTGGGTGGCCCGAAGCGACTGTGATCGACTCATCGTGGCAAATATGAGCAAACTTTATTCTGTTTGTTGAATTAAATATGTTTACATAAGTGTTGGATTAAGGGATTAGAATGACAAATAGGATGGGGTTAAGATAAACCCTTCATTCATGTTTACTGAATTATTTTTTTAATTTCAGAGAAGCCTCAGGAGGAAAAGAAAGACACATTCACTGAGAAGCTGGCTACACAAGTTATCAAAAACCTCCAGGTCAAAATCACCAGCATTCACATCAGATATGAGGATGATGTAAGTGTTGACTCTCCATACATGTCTTCAGTTACGTGTATTTTTGAATGCAGATGTGGCTTTTAATTGTGTAATTTAATGGTACAAATTTGTAGAACTTATGTGTTATGCATTTTCTTGCTGTGCTTCAGGTGTCAGATCCACAAAAACCTCTTTCTATGGGCCTGACTCTTTCAGAACTCAGTCTACAGGTGCTCTCTCAAAATACTTTCATATAAATGTCACAAAGTGAAGCAGGCTCTATTACAACTCATTTGAGATGAGCAGTTCTTATTTGCACACTCTGGTCTTTAAGTATCAGTTTTTCACTCTTATAGACAGCAGATGAGAACTGGAAGACGTGTATTCTAAATGAAGCTGCCAAGATCATCTATAAAGTAAGCCAACAGTGTACATATCGTATATTCCATAATAATATGATTTCACACAACAACTGTGGTTGTGTGTCTTATGTGTGTGTCTGCGTTTATTCTCTACATAAGCTGGGCCGCCTGGAGTGTTTTTGTGCCTATTGGAACGTGAACAGCCCAATATTCTACAGAGGCTCCTGGGAAGAGATAGTGGTAATGTGCCTTTCATATTTCATAACAGCTAAGCTATCTGGTGGTGTTTATGTAGGATTTTCATAGTATTGATCTAGTATTGAAGACTGCTATGTTGTCGTCAGGCATTGTAAATGGTGCACCATATTGAACAGTTTAAAATCTGATCTGATCAATCAGATTAAATTCTGATAAAAATTCTGTCATCATCAACTGGAAGCAAAAAAATCCACCAAGCTGCTCTGCCCTGATTAGAGATGTTATGCACCACCTTCAACTAGAAAAGATTAGATATAGCCATTTATATTGGCTAGCAGTTACATTGTAAAACTAGGGCTGTACTGTAGGTATTATAAAAGAAAGGACAATAAAAGTTGATAAGAGTTGTTAAGATGCATAATAAAATATTAAATACATTTGAACTTTTATTATTTAATAGCGTGACGAGTATTTATGATCATATCAGGAAGAAATATTGTCGATTGTAGTTTATCATGAATGTCTGTACTGAAGATCTCTGATGTTGACATTAACTCAGCAGCTGAAAGCTCTTACGGTTAGTTTGTGAGTCAGTCTGAAGACTCTTTAGCTGGAGGCATTATTTGACTCATCTCTAACCAAGGCGTGTGACTTCTAAGTAAATGCAGTGATGGTTGAATTTGCTTGGATCCTAGCACTTTTTTTTAATCTTTTAATCTCTCCCTCTCACACACACTTTTAATCTCTCTCTTATATCTCTTAATCTTTCTTAGTCTCTCAGAGAGGCAAAAGCAGTATTTGAACTTGCTCTCAGTGGTTTTTGCAATCAGCTTAACACAGACTACCTCAAACAGATAACAGTATAACTGACTCTAGTATGCACATGCTCTGTCTAACTGTCCAGGCCTGAATGTCCCTTCTACATAAAATGAAATCTAAACGTTGGTAATGTTATCTCTGTTTATCTGTATTAACAGTACTGTGTCCCTGGTCTACCTTTTGTATCTCAAAAGAGTCAGCTTTGAGGTTTTCAGCTCTGATTGCTTTAAATAACCTCTAAATAAATACATTTACTAATATATTGGTGTATTTATAGTTTGGTAATATATATAAAATGTATGTGTCTTAAAATGGGCATGAAACTGGCTTCAAAACCAAGTAGATTTGATCTAGTTAACCAAGCAAAATGGTGTTTATCAATCATGACGGTGGTTTCTAATGGTGTGTTTGAGGGTGTGGTTTGTATAATCTGTGGGGGATGCTGTGCTCACTGGTAAAGAGGATATCCTCGGTTAGTAAGAGGCCTAAGTACACACTAAAATAATGTGCTGCACAAAAATGAGATTTTAGCTGTCATCCTTATTGTGTGAGGATGGCTTTTTCAGACTTAAAAAAATACATATTTATTTTCCCCCTCCTGCAACATACATGTGTATGCAGTCGAGACCAAAGGTCTGAGACAGCATTTTAAAAAATCTGGGATTTTTTTTTCTATTTAATCCTAGAAATAGATTCTGCAATTTTCTTAGTTTTATTCATCAATTTACATTTGTAGCTCATTTGTAAAAATATATCTAAAACATATCTAAAATCACTTGATATTGTTTTTTTGTTTTTTTTGCAGGACAAGCTGAAAGCAGGAATCAGCTCAAAAAATGAGGAACTGCGAGACTATCAATACAGTATGTATTGTCGATAACACTACAAAAAGGTTTCATTAGTTAACATTAGTTTACTACTTTAGTTAACATGAATGAACAATACTTCTATAGAGTTTTTAATCATAGTACATGTTCATTTCAACATTTGATGCAATATTTTTTAACATTAGTTAATGCACTGTGAACTAACATGAACAAACAATGAAAGACAATATATTTTGTATTAACTAACATTAACAAAGATTAATAAATACTGTATCAAATGTATTGCTCATTATTAGTTCATGTTACCGTATTATCTTATCCACAGAAAGTTCATGGGAAATGTATTATTATCTGGCCTTCAGCTGTTTAGTTTAGCTTTGCCAGTATGTGTTTGGTGTTGTGCTCAACTGAAGAGGTGTTGAAAGAATATAAATATTAGACATGACAAGGCAAAAAAGAACAACATGGAAGTTGAAAGCCTTATAAGAAGTAAATAGTAAATTGTAAATAGTAAAAATTAATATGGATAAATCATGTTTCGCTGTTGCTAATCCTATTGTTTTCATGCTGATTTTTCTGGGTGTGTGTGTTACCTGCCACAGTTTCTTTTTGATTTTCTATTTAGACAGGCTATGTGATCCCAAACTGCACACATGACACACCTCCTTAAAGCACACAAACTCCAGTAATCACAATGTGTACTATTTCTACTACAGCCTCATTATTACAAGTACTAAAGTTAATCCACAAATGTCAGAAAGAATGGTAATACAGTTCCAATTACCATACATATGAATGCACTGAGCGTTTGCCAGTTAGACATAATTAAATTACTTTAATGGTTAAAGGATTTATGACCAACTTAGTGTTAGTATCATAAACCATGGCACTCATCATGATGAACTGATTTGTTTCTTTGTACAGTTTTCAAACCCATTTTTGCCTCTGCAAGGATGTGCATCAACCCTAATGCTGAAGTTGAGCTAAAATCACCCAAAGCAAATCTGCACCTTGAGGTTCAGAACATTGCAATTGAGATGACCAAGCCTCAGGTATTGTCATGTGTCATATTGCGTACTCTCAAATTACCATTCAAAAGTTTTGGGGTCACTAAGATATTATTATTAATTTTTTAAAGAAATGTATACATTCATTATGTAAGAAACGATAAAATTGTGCAAAAGTCACAGTAAAGACTTACATGGTTTAAAAAAATGCTGTTCTTTTGAACTTTTTCAAAGAATCTTGATACAAATGTATTGCTGTTTACAGGAATGAATTGAATTTTTAAATACTGTATATTTAAATAGAAAACAGTTATTTTAAGTGTAATAGTAGTATAATAATATGTTTTTACTGTATTTTTGTATCAAATCTTGGTGAACCTAAGAGACTTCTTTCAAAAACATTAAACCTAAACTTTTGAATGGTGCTTGTTGGGAAATTTACAGGACCACTCTAGATAGATAATTACAGATATATAACATAAATACATGCAAATTCTTACTCAAAATATAAATGATTCTGTTGTATAATTGAATTGGGACTGGTGAATTATCTTGGGTCAAAGCCAAGATACAACAATGTTGTTTTGGGGTGATTCTAGTACCTTTCTATGGTGGATCTGCTGGAGTCTGTAGACTGCATGGTGAAGAACGGCCCCTACAGAAAATTTAGGCCTGATGTTCCAGTGCACAGAAATGCCAGGCAATGGTAAGTACTTTAGATCTTCATATGATGATTGGCTGATTAACTGGAGCTTGTTGTTTCTTACATGGCTCCTCTGATTGGTCAGGTGGAAATACTGCATCAACAGTATACTAGAAGTGCATATCAAGCACTTTAACCAGATGTGGGACTGGGCCAACATCAAGAAGCACAGGCACACGCTTAAAGCTTACAAAGCAGCATACAAAGACAAACTCACTCAGGGCAAAGTCCGAGAAGACACAGAGAAACAGATCAAGGTATTAGCTACATATTAAACCATTTTCAACATAGGAATTCATTTTCAATATAACTTTTCATAAAAGTTGTTATGCTGATGAAATAGTTTATGATTGAAGAAAAAAAATTAATGAAAAAAAAACATTTATTTTCCACTAACAGTCTCAGACTTTTAGACCAAACTGTATATACATTTATTTATTGTGTTTCCCTCAGGAGCTGGAGAAAGTTCTGGATGTGTTCAACATTGTATTGGCCAGACAGCAGGTTCAGATGGAGGTATGACAACATGTACCAAAACCGAATTCTTCTGATATTTTGATATTTTTAATCCAGTGTAGTACTGTAAGTTCACTTTCTCTCTCCACAGGTGGTTCGGTCAGGACAGAAGCTGGTTGCTAAAAAGGCCACCCCTCAGAAACAGAGTGGAGGAGGTTTCTTCAGCGGTTTTTTTGGCAAGAAAGAAGGAAAGAAAAAAGAGGAAGAGGAGGATAAAGAGACTGAGAGTGAGTGTTTTATCTCTGATATATTTGCTAAACTTGCCTTTGAATTAATGCTTTTTTTGTACGTACATATTTATGTATGTGTATTTATTATCAGGTATTGATTCCATCATGACTCCTGAAGAGAAAACTAAACTCTACACAGCCATTGGCTACAGCGGGAGCTCACATAACCTTGCCTTACCAAAACATGTAAGTGGAAAAAATACACATTTACAACACTGTGAGGGTGCAAAACCTTTTTTCGTGAAATCCAACCATTTCAACAAGAATTCATGTGATCAGTATTTTCAAATGAGGGTGAAAGATTTCCCTACACATATTTCGCAGTGGATTCAATTTGGTCATGTGGATTCAGCGCATTGACCAACAGAAACTGTTTGACGGTGATTTTTGTGTGCTACACTATTGACGTTGGGTGTTTTTTTTGGCTGCGAAACTTCACTAATGTGACCGCACCTTCATAAAACATGTTGCGCAAGATGTTTCAGATACCTTATTTTAAAATATCCTCTTTAGACTGGACATATACTCAAATATATGTATGTGCTTATGTGCAGTATGTAGCTGTGATAGTCAACTTTAAACTGTTGAGCACCTCAGTAACATTCAGAGAGGAGCCTGGCGTTCCAGAGATCCTCAAAGTGCAGATGATTGACCTCAGTACATCCATCTCACAGAGACCAGGAGCACAGGCCATCAGGTATGCATTACGAATACATACAGGGAAACCCTTTGCATTGGCAAACAAACATATATAGGGCTTTATGTAAAGAATACAGTGTCTTTAGGAGCTCAGTTAGTTTGGTCTTGATATGGTTCAGTGTGAAATGTGTGTGTTGTGTAGAGTGGAGGCTAAACTGGCACACTGGTACGTGACTGGTCTGCAACAGCAGGGGGAAGTGCCGTCTCTCATAGCGTCAGTTGGGGGCTCTGACTCCTCTCTGCTCAGCGTGCTCTTTGAGCTCAATCCACAGGACAGCACAGCTGACCAGCTACTCAGAGTTCATTCACAGCCTGTGGAGATCATCTATGATGCCGTAAGAGACAAGTGCACGCACACTATAGCTGTCCCGTTGATTTCAGACACTGGAGTCATTGGATATTTGGGTTTTGGTTGCAGATTACTACTGTTACTTTCTTTTATTTAATTTAGTTGCACAAATATCATTGTTACAAAGTAGACAAAGATATGTCAATATTTGGTCAGTCCAATTGAGTTGGATCTTATGCCTAATATTGTAAAACAGTATAATAAAATAAAACAACATAATTACAATTAAAAATGATTGAGATTTAGATCGATTAAATATAATGTATTTATTCATATAAATATGTATATATTTTGTGCTTAATTTTATATAATGAAATAATATAATTAATATATTTTTTTATTTAGATAATCAGACTAAATATAATTAGAAAGTGGTTAGCCTTACATTTTTAGTGTACCATTCATTTACCTGTTTTATAGCTGACAGTCATCAGCATAGCAGAATTCTTTAAGACGGGGAAAGGAGTTGACCTGGAGGTCATCACTTCAGCAACACTCAGCAAACTTGAGGAGATCAAAGAGAAGACAGCCAGCGGTAACACTCTCCTCATTTCCCATCATACCCAAAGAGAAATGGTCACACTGGGAGAGAGTATGTCAGGAGCCATCAGTAATACTTTCCCTTTGTCTTTAAATGAATACAGGTTTGTCTCATATCATTGAGACACGTAAGGTGCTGGACTTGAGGATCGATTTAAAACCCTCCTACTTACTGCTGCCCAAGTCTGGGTTCTATGATGGCAAATCAGACCTCATGATTGTTGATTTTGGTTACCTACAGGTGAGGGAGGGAAGTAAAAGCATATTTAAGAGAGAAATCTTTCTGCTAATAATGTCTGACTGTACATTTGTGTGCATGTGTGTGTAGTTGAACAGTGTAGATCAGGGCAGCCATCAGCAGATATCTGCAAGTTTCTCATCACTGGAGGAAATCATGGATAGAGCATATGAAAGATATTCATTGGAGCTTCGTAGTGTCCAGATACTCTATAGCAAATCAGGTAAACACAATGCAACACAGCAAAGAACTGAACTGCCTGAACAAGCTATTTTATTCACCCGGTGGCTCTTTTTTGAAGGAGAGAAATGGAAAAATGCTCGTCTTGAAGGCTTCTCCCATCAGCACATCCTGCAGCCAATGGACTTCACGCTTCAACTCGCTAAATGTATGGTGGACAAAGATTCCCGTATGCCCAGGTTAGCGTTCCCTCTCTATCGCATGTCTCTTTTATTCCTCACACATGCATTAATATCCGTTCCTTTCCAGGTTCAAAGTATCAGGGGAGCTGCCGTTACTTCATGTGAAGATCTCTGACCAGAAGATCCAGGGTGTTCTGGAACTGGTGGACAGTATTCCTCTCCCTCAGACTACCTCAACCCCTCCTAGCACTCCCACAAAAAAGGTCAGAAAACACGACAAATGAAAAAAAGACAGTCTACAGCAGTACAGTCTCTCTGTACTGGCTATTGTGTTGCTTCATCTCACACTTAATGAGTCATGACTCATGAATGGTAGTTTCTTGGTAGGACTCCACAGGTATACTATTGTCATTGCTGTTGTTTTTCTGAAAGCCATGAATATTTCAAGCCTCTTAAACTAAATACAGTGTACTTATTGTTTTCAGAGTCATGTGCTATGTCTTAATCCAAAACAAAGAGTTGCTTGCTTTCATATTTAGTTCCTGAATTTGCTCTGTGAGCGTGACAGTGCAACTTCAGTCTCCACAGATTACACAACTCAGGAAAGACATTATCAACAATCAGCATCACTGTCTCTCTACCCAATGAGCCATGTGCTGTATCTTATTAGTGGACTTGCTGCCTCAACAAGCAAGAAAAAGCCCTTACTAGTTTACTTCACAAAATTAATGTTGAAGGATGTTCTAGATAAATATAAAATAAATATGAATAATAAATATAAAATCTACACAACTATTTAAGAGTCATTTGGGGTCATTAAGATTTTTAAAAGAAATTAATACTAATTTCAGCAATAAAATTAAATGAATACTTTTTATTATCAATATTAAATTGATAAGAAATGACTGTAAAGATATTTTTAATCATACACAAATATATTAAAATCAACAGTATATTAAAATGTATTAAAATAAACTACAGTTTATTTATATAATGTATAAAATAAACAACAGTTATTTAAATTTTTTATATTTCACAATATTACTGTTTTACTGTATTTTTTATCGAATAAATGCAACCTTGGCTTGGATAACATAATAGACTTAATTCAAAAAAAAAAAAAAATCTTACCGGCCCCAAAACTTTTGAACAGTAAGTGAAAATTTGTTTGGAAAAATATGAAAAAGAAAATTTTATTTTATTAAAAAAAAAAAAACTTTCTCCTTGAAATACATTCTTACAAAAATGTTACCAGTTGACTACAATGCAACCAAACATATCCATTTAATCAATTATGCACATTTTCCCCCAATGTTGCCACCATTTAGGGCCAGATTTACTAACAGCTTGTGCCAGCGCAAACCCTTTTTTGGGATTCCCTTTCTGATGCAAAATCTATGGAAGGACAATATTTAAATGCACTTGATAGATTGCGTTGGTCATTATGGAAATGATCCATGTACTTTAATTTGCGCATTGTTAGTAGATCACGCGCAGAACTTTCCCTTTCCTATCGGCGCTTTTATGAGATTGCTAATTTGCTCTGTTTAGTAAATCTGGCCCTTAGTTTTTGTTGAGAGTATGAGCTTTCTGCACATGTATAGGAAGCAAACAAACTGAGAAAATATATTTTTTCACCTTATAATTTGTTTGTATAATAATGACGATGTTCTTCAGAAGGTGTTGGGGATGCCGCTGTCTGATGCCAGGCCAAAGGTCTTGGGTTTAGACCCCACAGTTCTGTCCTATACTGTTGCGTCAGGTCAGAATTCATCCAGATACTCGCATGTACTTTCACACAGAAGAAATCACTTCTTTCATTTAGAAAAATCAAAACATTCTTAAATGAATGCCACACCAGTCCTTTGTTTTTAATTGACTCTGTTCATATAATTATACAGATTTTCTTACTGTTTATATGCAGATAAGTATCTGTCTGTGTGTCTGATCGTGTTTGTTTGTTTAGAATCTGAGGAAGACATCAGTGAGAAGTCTGTGGATGAAGACTCTCTCAGATCAACCTTAGAGGAGCTGACCGAAGTGCAGTTTCAGTTTGAAGTCAAAGAGGTACATTCTTCTCATTACTTTCTTCACACCATAAAATTCTCCTTTTAAAAAGGCATACCAGTTCACCAGTGGTCACAAGAGCCCCACATTTCATAAAAGCTGTCATGATAAAAAATTCAGAATTCCACTAGTTGATTACAACTATTTTGTTTGTGATTCCTGTTTATGTTTATGTTGACCATTGTGTGTTTCAGTGTGAAGTTATGTATATGTGTCTATATATGTGTATATGTAGGTGTTGTTGGAGCTTACGCGGCAGGCCACTCAGGAAGATGTTGTTTTGGCTCTCAGTGTGTCTCAACTGGGTGCTGAGGGCAAGATGCGAACCTTCGATCTCACTGTCACATCTTACCTGCGCAAGATCAGCCTGGATTACTGTGAGACAAAAGGTACATGCACATACATTACGTGTGATCAACGTTTAGTTGTTTGAAGTACTTCATGTTGTTTCAGGGATGCTGTCTCTCTCATTCTTGCGTGTATATTTTTCAGATGCGCAAAATCAGCCACTTCATTTAATTACCTCTTCAGACAAGCATGGCTCTGATCTATTGAAAGTAGAGTACATCAAAGTAAGCATGAGCATCTCGCTTCTCAAGCACTCTATAAAAGACTCTTAAATGGGTTGTTTTAGCTAAGTGGTTTGATTTGTGCTGGTCTGCGTGGCCTTTTTGTGTCCTTTAGGCTGATGTGAATGGACCCAGCTTTAACACCTTATTTAATAATACAGAACAGACACTGAAGGTATGTTTCAGTTTTACAGTTCCAAATAATTGAATGCCAATATTCATTCAGTCATTCATTCATTCATTCATTCATTCATTCATTCATTCATTTTATCAAGATAAAAAAGTAAAATAAAATAAATAATATATAATAAATGAATAAATATATTTAATGTAGTAAAAAAGTTTTTATTGTATGTATTTGACTATATATATATATCATATATATATTCCATACATGTACTGTATATATTCCAATGATATCGTTCCTCTGTGCCATTATTGTTACAGTTGTAGTGTGACTATTCTTTTACATTTAGAATGATTTATAAAACTATCGTTATAGTTGTAGTCTTTGGTGTGAACAGGCCTTTAGTCTTTTTTTGTACAAATACTTAATACTTAATTATTTTTCTTTTGAAAAAGCTTTATTGAAAAGTTAAATTAAGTTATTGATGTATTTTATTTCACAGGTGGAGTTTTCCTCATTGGACTTCATGCTGCACACTAAAGCTTTGCTGTCTACCATCAACTACATGAATTCGGCAATACCACAAGACCTTACAGCCTCTAAAGAAAGAGAAACCAAGAGACGAGACCAGAGAGTGGCAGCAGGGAAGACAGGTGGGAAAGCAGGCACACACACATATTGACAATACTTGTGTGAAAACAAATGCATTTTGCTTGTCAAATTATTAGGTTGTCCCTGAATATTCCTCATGCATCCATGTTGTCTTTGTCTCCACTTTATAGGTTTTTTCATGGGTAACTAATGTTTTTTTTTAACCCTTGCACTGGTCTTGACATGACATGTACTAACAGGAGTCTGAAACAGTATCTGTTTTGCTTGTGTTAAAGCATGTTGCAGACAGTACTGGTTTCAGATTGTCACACAGTGAGTTGTTTGAGTGTTTTAACTGGAGTTTCTATGTTTTCTTAGTGTCCAAGGGTTCGAAGGACTCTGGTGTTGTGAACTTTAAACTGTCTGCTGTGCTTGGCTCCTTCAGAGTGGCTGTCTGCGATGACAGAAGCAACATTGCTGACATACGGATCCAAGGTAGAAAAAACTAAAGTGTCTGTAACACATCAAAGTCAGCTTTTCTTAAAATTATTACATTGCATTATATATTAATTAAATGTTTTTTCCATAAGAGAACATGTTATGCAAGTTAACAAAACATGGTGCTTTCATTTATGTCAGGCATTGATGCATCTGTGGTGGTCCAGGCCAAAGAAACAGATGTTTTTGCCCGTCTGCGTGACATTGTGGTTCTTGATGTGGACCCTAAAACCATCCATAAAAAGGTAAGAGATAAGTCATATTGTTTTTGGAAGATTTACAGATGCCAAGTTTCTTTGCTCCAGTCATATTTGTGTGAATACCACCAGGCAGTGTCAATTGTTGGAGAAGAGGTGTTCAGCTTCAAGATGACCTTGTACCCTGGGGCCACTGAAGGCGAAGGCTACACTGACACCTCCAAAGTGGATGGGAAAGTTATCTTGAGACTTGGCTGTATCCAGATTGTCTACTTGCACAAGTTCCTTATGTCTTTATTGGTGAGAATTAATGCAAATGCACTTCCCTTTCATATATGTGCTCAAATGCTGTCGCCTGTATTACTCTGTCATCTAAAGTTAATACCGATAGATAAGTCACTTATTGCTAAAACAAACAGGGACAAAGCTTTTGAAAATCAGTATGTCTCAGTGTCTGTATTTATTTTATTTTTTTGCATTTTGTCTGGACATTTATGTCTCCCCCCCCCCCCCCCCCCCCTTTTTTTTTTTTTGCGCCGACACCTTCTCCCCCCTCATAGTTTTTGTTAACTGTGTCTTCCTCTTTTCAGGACTCTTTTAGCTATCAGTACTCTGCTGATGAGGTACAGCCTTGGGCATGCTGCATTAAAGTCTTTTGCTTTGCAGCTTAACTTCTGCACCTCTGCACACATTGAAATATGTCTACACTCCACTAAACTGTACTGAATTTGTTGTGCACATAATTTAACCTTTAATTTGATTGTAAAATGGAAACGTTAATCCAGGTTAACAACATTCACAGCGATGTTTATGACTGCCTTTGTTTTGTTTCTAGTGCAGTGATTCTCAACTAGGCCTCAGCAAACTTTCAAGGGAGCAGCTGGATGACTTAAAAGTATTTAGATTAATACAATTCATAAAAGAAATTAAATTAATAATAATCAAAATGTTGTATCTGTATATAAAAACAAAATATTTTACTATAATCTAAATTAAAATGCTAAAAAAATAATAATATGTAAGCTGAAATCATGCTGTTTTAATAAAAACTGCTGTTTTTATCAAAAAACACAGTTCTTGAAACTTCTGGAATCACAAAATGAATTAATATTAATGAATAATAATAAATAAAATAATTTATAAAAAAGTTTGGGGGAAAAAAGCAGCTTTGTCATTATTGCAGCAGAAATACCGGAAGTATTGAGTCAAGACTTTGAGTCAAAAGGGTTGAGAAACACTGTTCTAGTGGCAGGTTAATACTAATAGTTAATACTGGTTAAAAAAAATAAAGAATAATATTATAGAAAAATATATATTCTGAAAGCTGGAAAACACTATTTTGAATTTTTTAGCTCTGCTGCTTAGTCATGAGAATTGAATTAGATTTAAACTAAACAGAAGCAGTTTCCAGTTACTAATATTGTTAATAATATTTTAGTATTGCTTGCATTACATTTATATATATCACTGATATATAATAAACTCTTTTATAATGGGTATGAATTTTTAGTTATGCTTTACTTCTCAAATAAGGTAGTTCAAAGAACCACAAGAAAGGTTTGTCTTTTTGTGCATCTCTCAAAAGATTGCATCCATACTTGAGATTGTTTAAACATTAAAACTGCAGTTTGGAATTTCTGCACCACTAGTGGCATCAAACTGAATTGTGTAGCCCTAAAAAGTGGATCCTTCTTTCATCTTCCATTTTTTGGAAACAGGTCAGAAATGCCAAGGCTCAAGTCAGTATTGAGTCAGTATTGAGTTTACAATTCTGTTCGCTGCTGCTAATGTTACAGAAATGACATACTGCAGCTTTAATGCTGTTTTGTGTTTTTTGTAATTAAGTATATTAGCATTCACTACTGAGGTATTCCTGTTCTAACTGTGAGATATTTTTAAAGAAGTGGACATTAAATTATGCATATTCACGCTATGGTGTTACATGCAGTAAGGCCCAGCATATTTAAATGACTTGATCACGAATGTGTGGATTTGCATGTCTGCTTGTATCTCATAACGCACACTGAAGTAGAAATCACTGAAATCTGAGATGGAATTTCGCACGATATGGATGCCTTTATTTTACTGGTTCTAACTTTCATTCTCGACATGCTTAATAGAAACAGCTCACCTGTCATACCCAGACAATATAATCATCAACTTTACTACTTTATCTCACAAAAAAAGACTGTTTCACACCAGCACTGCTTTTTCCACCCCTGTTGAATTTGCAACTTTTTGTTGTAAATTTGGCTTTCAGGCATTTTAAAAGACAAGAACATCCCTGCATGAACTTTTCCTACTATGGATCCCAAGCTGTCACATTAAAACCTTCCCTCACATCCATGTCAAGTCACACTAAGCTGTAACTAACTGTTGGTTGTCTTCCATAGATGTTTGTGGATAACTTCCAGACAGCTAAAGAGGCTCTCAGTGCCGCCACGGCTCAGGCCGCGGAGAAAGCAGCTTCCAGTGTGAGGGATTTTGCTCTGAGGAGCTTCAGACTTGCCATGGACATCAGACTGAAGGCCCCCCTTATCATAATCCCTCAGTCCTCCACATCATATAATGCATTTGTGGTTGACCTGGGTCTCATTACTGTGGGAAACAGCTTCTCTCTGCTGGCAGCTGAGGGCTTCCCATTGCCTGCAGTTTTGGAGACCATGGATGTAAAACTCACGCAGCTGAAACTATCTAGGTAACAAAGAAAGCTGGAGATCTTCAAAATTTATTTATGTGATTTGAAGCAGATTTTACAATCAAGTTAAAAAATAGTGCATTATATTCAGGTAATTTTAGTCTTAGTGGCAGAATTATTTTAGTATTATTAACAAACTATTAGTATTTACTAAAGTATTACAAATACTATAATACTATAGTATTTATAATGTGTGTGTATATATATATATATATATATATATATATATATATAATTTTTTTTTTTTTTTTTTTTTTTTTTTTTTTTAGTTTAAGTTTTATGCTTGGGTATTAATGCTATTAAGTATTATGTTTTGTGGGTTTGTATATAAAACATTTTTTTTTACCTAGATTTATTTACTTTTCAGTTTTAGTTTTAGTAATGTTAGTACTTCAAAATACAATTATTTAATTCAGTTCGTTGGCAAGGCAACATTTTGAGTAAAATCTAAGTACTTTTTAATTAATAGCTTTAGTTTATTAACAATAACAACACTGATTTTCTGAACCTGTTTGGTGTTTGATTCAGATGATTTAGAGATGGCTCCTAACTTTCTCAGTCTTATATATTTGATCTTCTTTCTCCAGGACTGTTCTGAAGCATGATGCTGCTCATCTAGATATTGAAATTCTGGAGCCCATAAATCTCGAGCTTTTAGTCAAGCGTAATTTGGCTTCCAACTGGTACAACAAAATTCCTGGAGTGGAGGTCAAAGGAGTACTTAGATCAATGAACGTGAGTTTCTTGTGGATGTTTCGAAAGTGAAAGTGTTAATCTAAAATTTAAAATGGGAGCCAAAGATGATTGCCTGGAGAGAACTAAAGACTAAAGATTAGTACTTTTCTGGTATCTGTAGATGGCTCTTGGCCAGGAGGATTTTGGGGTCCTCATGAGAATCCTAGCAGAGAACATTGGCGAGGGAAGCAGGATCGCTGCGGTGGAGGGAACAAAAACTTCTGCTAAAGGTTTAATCTGTTACTAAACTTCAGTCAGTAAAGTTTCTTTGAGTACTTAATTTGACCCTTTTTTCCTCCACAGATGAAGCTGTTATAGATGAAGGATTGATAGTGACACTTCCTGAGGGGACAGGGCTTCAACCTGAATTGACCAATGGTGCTTTTACTGAGAATGTTGTCAATGTGCTGCTCAATTTTGAAATCAAGGAGGTGATTAACCTCACTTAAGTTCTTATTTTCAGTTGTCTTGCAGTAATAACTTCAAATTTGTTGACTAGAAATCTGGTGTGGACTGAGAATCCTGTACATTTTTATCTTCTGAGAATCCTGTATCTTCCCATTTTTGTAGGTTATGCTGAAGTTGAAAAAGTCTAAAAATGGGCAAGAGTCTCCCTTTTTGGTTCTCCATGTAGCTCAGCTTGGAATTGATACCAAAGTTCGAAAATATGACATGGAGGCCACAACATACATCAAAACCATTTCCATGAAGTGCCTAGAATTCCCTGGTTTGTAGCGCTTGGTTTAAAAACCTCACAGTGCAAAGCAACACAATTTTATAAATTAGTAGAATTAATTTATATTTGTGAACCTATAAACACATATTTTAAGTATATAATATAGATAAATCTTTCTCTTTTTTTTTGCAGATTCAAATGGAGAGCCGCTCTGTATAATCAGTTCTTCAGCAGAGTCTGGAGCAGATCTTTTTGAAGTCAAATATTTTAAGGTATCTATTCTTTCTGATGTACAAATGTGAGTGCACAATTTCAATCATTGCATAAGTCTATAAGCTCTAACTTTAATGATAAAACTCCCTATACAGACATTGTTAAAAACCTCCTATATTGTCAAGTGATTGAAAATATAGTCAAGCCTATATTGTCAAGGGGTAGTTCACCCAAAAATGAAAATTTTGTCATCATTTACTCACCCTCATGTTGTTCCAAACCTGTTTGAGTTTGTTTCTACTGTTGAACAAAAAAAAAGATATTTTAAAGAATGTTGGTAAGTTGATGGCACCCATTGACTTCCATAGTAGGAAAAAAAATACTATGGAAGTCAATGGGTGCCGTCAACTGTCTGGTTACCAACATTCTTTAAAATATCTTCTTTTTTGTTCACCAGAAGTAAGAAACTCATACAGGTTTAGAACAACTTGAGGGTGAGTAAATGATGACAACATTTTTTGTGTTTGGGTTTTAATTAAAGTCAGCACATGAATTCAAAGCATCTGGACAATTAAATCCAGCTATTAGCCATTACGATATTTAGTGTTTATGGAGTGCCTTTTATTTTAGCTCCTGATGGCCATTTCTCTGAATTGAGACTGTCATTCATGAGTATACTGTTAAAAGTCCAGAGACATGAATGCATAATAATCAAGTTCTGATGAAATGCATAGATGTGTAAATGTATAGATGGCTATGTAATATTTTCAGAAACAGTGCTAATTGATCTTTCAATTTTGATTGGATTCTTTTTAATGTATTCCTAGAATTAGTTGAAATCTTCATAATGGAAGACAAACAAGTAGCAGGGGTTGAGAGGTTCATGCTCCATTGAATGCATGAATGGAGATCTTAAACTTGATTCCTGTCTTTGTAGGCTGATCGAAATGGGCCCAACTTTGCTAGCGTTTACCAGAATACTGAGCAGAAGATCAATGTAAGCATCTGTAAATAATGTAAAATAATATACAGTTTTGGAAATTTAGGGTGTGACAGGCCTTTGTGTGTCTTTAGGTGGTATTCTCCTCCCTAGACTTGATGTTGCATACTGAGGCTCTCCTCTCTACTATGGACTTCCTGTCTGCTGCCCTGTCCACCAGCAGCCTGCCCTCGCCTGAGAGAGAGATCAAAAAGAGTGACGACATGAGAACTACCTCAGCTAAATCCAGTAAACATACTGAAACTGACAAACACTGAATTCTTTCACACATTTTAAGAATTAAGTAATGAATAATTGTTTTTTGTCTTAGCTGCATTGAGCTCTCCCTCTGATGGTGACATCATTGACCTGATGGTGAATATGCAGCTTGGTGCATTTAATGTGTTGGTGTGTGACCAGAAGAGCAACATGGCAGACATAAAGATTCAAGGTTTCAATCCATTTCTTTTTTGAAAATGAAAAAACACGTATGCGCTGTATATTGTTATAAAGTTACTACATTACTGCTACTGCAAAACAATAATAAATTAATACAGGCTTTAAAATGTAAGCTTTTAGTACATCATTATTATTGTATTTAGGATATTTCTTTAGTTTTTTGCCAGAAAATGTTATAATCGCGTTGTATTATTGTATTTTTTTTTTAATTGTTGTATTAAAGAAACTTGTTTATTTGTTTTCTGTGTATCATCTGCTTATATATATTTCTTGTTTATTCTAAAGCTGGTTTTGTTTGGTGGTTGATTATAAAACTGCTCCTCCTGTAGGTTTGGATGGTTCTCTACAAATGCAAGGAACTCAGACACACATATCCACACGTCTGCGTGACTTCATTGTCATCAATGTGGATCCTAAAACAATTCACAAGAAGGCAAGTTAGCCAGACAGTTAATCTTATAGACTTTTACCATTCATTTAACTATTTACTCTTTTATTTACAATTATATATTTTTAAGTTGGAACAAAATACAACTGAAGTGAAAGTAAAGTGAACTGCAATATCTGTTATTTGTTATTTCTGGTTCTCTAGGCCATCTCCATCGTTGGCGATGAGGTGTTCAGCTTCAGCATGAGTCTAACACCCAAAGCCACTGAAGGGGCTGGGTATACAGACACTTCAAATGTCGATGGCAAAGTGAAACTCAACGTGGGCTGTATTCAAGTGGTCTACCTTCACAAATTTGTCATGTCATTGCTGGTGAGTTTGAATTGCACCCATGGCCTCTGCTAATTCAAGCACACTAACTTACCTTTACTTTCTGTCTCTCTACAGAATTTCAGTAATAACTTCCAGACAGCTAAAGAGGCTCTCAGTGCCGCCACGGCTCAGGCCGCGGAGAAAGCAGCTTCCAGTGTGAGGGATTTTGCTCAAAAGAGCTTCAGACTTGCCATGAACATTAGACTGAAGGCCCCCCTTATCATAATCCCTCAGTCCTCCACATCCCATAATGCTGTGGAGGCGGACCTGGGTCTCATTACTGTGAGAAACAGCTTTTCTCTGCTCCCAGTGGATGGTTGTCCGCTGCCTGCTGTCATAGATAATATGGATATCGAGCTCACTCAGCTGAAGCTGTCCAGGTAGCCCACTGCCATGAAGCTTATCTAGGATTCTCAGACTTACTTTTCACAGTATAATTATATGTAGCATATGTCCATTTAAAGATCTTATAGTAAACTGAACAGAATTCATTTCATGAATTTTCAAAGCCAGCATTCTAGTTGTCCATTATACAACTTTGTATGTTTCCTCTTATGCATCCTTTTGTCCGATATCCTCAGAATTTTCATGGAGCAGGACTCAAATCAGCCTAGTTCAAAACTGTTGGAGCCAGTCAACCTGGTTCTGTCTGTAAAACGTAACCTGGCGGCATCATGGTACCAGAAGATGGCTGCCATAGAGGTGGATGGAGATCTGAAGCCCATGAAGGTCTGTTCACATACCGCATGTATGATGCCAGAACATATTCTCTGCTTTTTAAAAAGTTGCAATATAATAGAAGTGGCAAAGTATATAGAGAATGAATTATATATATTTTTTTAACCAGGTTATTGAAAAAGTCTGGTCGTTTCCCTGCAAGATCGAGTTTGATATTTTGATTAAAAAAAGGAAACATTTTTGCATGGATAAATCGTTCACACTAACATCAATAACATGCAATTAGAAAAAAATAATTTTCACTTATTTTGCATTTACTCAACCTTAAGTTGTTCCAAACCTGTTCTTGTGTTCTTTCTTCTGCTGAACACACACAAACATTTTTTTACAAAAGAAGTACTATTTTTATAAACTATAAGAACTATTATAGTTTTGGCTGGTCCATATATTCTGGGATCTGGTTATATGTAATTATAAAATTGGAGTGATTGTTGGAAAATGAATCAAGATTCTCACATGTTCCAGGTGGCTCTGTGTCAAGATGACCTGACTGTCCTGCTGCGGATTCTGATGGAGAACATCGGGGAGGCGAGCAGCCTTCAATCTGACACACCGATTGGCAAACAAGAGAGTGTGCTTGTCAGAGCACGTACAGCCACTGGTGAGAGAAAACAGTTACACACAGATGTTTTGTATAATGATCTTGCTTATAGAGAATAACTCAATTTATGGCCTTGTTTTGTGTAGGCTCTGAGATTCTTGTAGAGAAGCTGTCTGAAAATAAACTGAAGGAGACAGAGCTTCTGGAGAGTGTCAAATTCAGCTTTAATGTTGAGTCGCTTGGCCTCATGCTCTACAATAACGACCCTGTACAGGTGTGTATAAAGCCTACAGATTGGTGAACATCAGTGACTGTTTACAGTCCTAAAGTGAGCATTTAATAAAAGCATTATTTGTAAATGCCCCCCCCCCCCCCCCATCTCTCTTTCTCTCTTTCTTTCTCTAGCCCTCTGTACATCAGGAGCAGTTGTGTTTAGGTGAATTTATGCTGCGTAAAATGGAGACTTCAGGCAAAATGTTTAGTAATGGGAATATGGAGGTCTCCACCATCCTCACCACATGCACACTGGATGACAGGAGGAGCGGCATTCAAAGAGTCACATCCAGGTGATTTACACATAATAAAACCTAATACAATAACAAACAATTATAAAATAAACATAATTATATATATATTATTTATAATTTACAATATATGTACTACCGGTCAAAAGTTAGCAATAATTAAAACATTTTTTAAAATGTTTTTGAAAAGATCATGTGACACTGAAAACTTGAGTGTGCCACAGGAATCACAGGAATAAATGACTTTTTATAATATATGAAAATGGAGAACAGTTAATTTAAATTGTAATAATATTTCACAATATTACTGTATTTTTTCTTTATTTTGATCAAATAAATCTAGCCTTGGTGAGCATAAGAGACTTATTTTAAAAACATGAAAGGAAAAAAAATGTTTTAAACACTTAATTACAACTAAGAAACACTTTTATTTAATGTGACATTACATCAAATGATTGACAGAGAGAGCATTTCAGAAGAAATAAAAAAATTTGTACAGTCTTGTTTCTTAGCCTCATCCCTCTGGTTTGATCGCTCAATATTATTTTTACTGATAGGATGCTGGGAAGGCGTGATGAGGAGACAACAGATCCCATGATTGATGTGAAATATTCTCAGAGTGTGGATGAGCGCTCGGTGGCCGCTGTGCTGCAGAAGCTTTATCTGTGTGCTAGCGTGGAGTTCCTGTTGGCTGTTGCCGACTTTTTTGTGCAAGCCCTGCCTACAAGTTCGCCTACACAGCAAGAGAAAACCAATCAGCTGCCGCTCAAATACGTCTCAGAACCCAAACTCCAGTGTGAACCTAAAGCAGGTGTGAATGCTAATGCTGAAAAGAATGAGCTGTTGCATGTTAAAGCTAAAATGTTGTGTGAAGCCAGTATATTGTAGATTTACACTGTGAACAACTTTTTGTCATTGAGGATCTCAGAACAATTTGGGTTAAACCTGTACATGCAGTTGTAAAGGTTAAGTTGGTCATTTTTTGCTACCAGCAGCGTCAAACAGAACTGCAAAAATAATGTGTGTGTCTCACAGTCCTGGAAATGGGAAATGTCAGGGAATTTCAGAAGTGTGATTTCCAGACCTGGAAAAGTCATGTAAATGAATAAAATCTTCCTGATCATGAAAATAGTTATAGTCAATACTATGCATTTTCTTATCAGTTCTAAAATATTTTGGCTAGAAATACTTGAGTACAATGTCTATAAATTAAAACAAAAATATTTATCTGATCATCATTCATAACTGGGAAAATCATGGAAAATTGTGTTTTTAAAAAAAACAAACTTTTTTTCTATCATCAGCCCAAGCTCCAATAACAAAACTGCAAGCAGTTGTGATGGACCCAGAGGTTGTGTTTGTGGCTGATCTGGTGAAGGCCGATGCTCCTGCGCTGGTAGCCTCATTCCAGTGTCATTTTAGCCTGCTGTCTGGAGACACCGGCCAGTCCATGAAGGCCAGCGTCAAAAGCCTCAAAGTGCTCGCCTGCCCCTTCATTAGGACGGAGGGTGACAAAGCCGTGACCACCGTATGTTTATTGATTCCTACTAATGTTTTTCTGTTTTAACTCTATTTTTACAACAGGAATAAAGTTTTATGTTTGTTTTTTTCATGAGGTGCAGCGAAAATATATTGCATGTTATGTAACTGCAGTTGTCTCTTTAATGATTTGCAAACTATGAATTTGTATTTACTGCAGGTGCTGAGACCGTGCTCTGTTGGACTTGAGACCAAAATGCCAGCCAATGACCCATTAACTGGTTCTGTAACTGTAGAGGAGGTCATAGTAAAAGTGGGTGTTATCTGTTTGCCATATTTATATCTTGTGAAATAAATATAGAGGAACATATACACTACCGTTCAATAGTTCAGGGTCGATAAAATTTGTAATGTTTTTGAAAGAAGTCTCTTATGCTCTCCAAGGCTGCGTTTATTTATCAAATATACAGTAAAACAGTAATATTGTGAAATATTATTACGGTTTAAAATAACTTTTTTCTATTTTAATATGTTTTAAAATGTAATTTATTCCTGTGATGGAAAAGCTGAATTTTCAGTATTATTACTCCAGTCTTCAGTGTCACATGATTCTTCTGAAATCCTTCTGGTACACTGATTTGTAGCTCAAGAAACATTTCTTTTGATCAATGTTAAGACACATTTCTGCTGTTTAATATTTTTGTTGATTCTTTGATGATTCTTTGATGATTAGAAGTTCAAAAGAATTCCATTTCCAGTAGTTGAAGTAGAAATCTTTTGTAACAACAGAAATGTCTTTAAAGTCACATTTAATCAATTTAATGCATCCTTGTGAATAACAGTATTGATTTCTTTAAAAAAAAAATCCTAACTGACCCCAAACTTTTGAGACTCTAGTGTATTTGCTCCCTAAACTGTAAAAGACTATTATGCAAATACTATTATGTATTATGCAAAAATCTTATGTTTTCATTACATATCATTTGAGTATTTGCTAATCTGTGTTGAACTAACCTGTTTTTTCTCCCTCTTGCTGTCTCAGATCTCTCCTATCATTCTTAACACTTTCATTACCATCACGGCGGCCATGGCTCCCAAACCTAAAGAAGAGCCGGCACAGCAGACGTCCGATGACCTGAACAGTCTCTGGTCTTTGATAAAAGTTGCTAATGCAAACTACTGGTTCCTTGGTGTGGACACGGCCTCCGAGGTCACTGAGAGCTTTAAGGATGTGGACAGCAGTAAGGACGGAGAGAGTTTTAAGTTGAGCGTGAAGGTGGTGCAGGTCACGTTGGAGTCAGGCTTGGGGCATCGGACTGTTCCCTTGCTGCTTGCAGAATCATCGTTCACCGGTACTGCTCAGAACTGGTCGTCATTGCTTAGTGTCTCTGCAGATATGACACTGGAGGTGAATTACTTCAACGAGACTCATGCAGTATGGGAGCCACTGCTTGAGAGAGTGGACAATGGGAAACAGAGGTGGAAGCTCAAATTAGACGCAAGTAGAATTTCGCTTCTTTTTTCACTTCTGCGTATAAACATGAATCCACGTTCCCACCCTATCAAATATCTTGAAGGTTGTTGTGTTAGTGATTATTTGTGTGTTTCTGTGTGTAGATGAAGAATAACCCTGTTCAAGATAAAAGTCCAGGTCCTGGGGAGGATTTTATTATGTTGCCAGAACCTCGCACAGCCATCACCATATGTTCCAAAGACACCATGAACATCACAGTGTCCAAGTGCTGCCTCGGGGTCTTCAACAACCTGGCTAAGGTAAACAAAAAGTGACATTAAATTCCTTTATATTGTTCTAAAAGATTTCCATTTAAAATAAATCATGTTTTTTTCATTTTACTTTTTTTATTCATCCAACAATCCTGAAAAAAAAGTATCATGGTTTCCACAAAAATTTTAAGTAGCACAACTGTTTTCAACATTTGATAATAATAAGAAATGTTTCATGAAGACCAAATCGGCATATTAGAATGATTTCTGAAGGATTATGTGACACTGAAGACTGGAGTGATGATGCTGAAAATTCAGCAGGAAATATTAAATATATTAAAATAGAAAACTGTTATTTTAAAATGTATTAATATTTCACAATATTACTGTTTTACTGTATGTTTGTTAAATAAATGCAGCATTGGTGAGAATAAAAGACTTCTTTCAGAAACATAAAAAGAAAAAATCCAACCCAAAACTTTTGAACAGTAGTGTATGCTAAACATATACAAATTAAACTTGTTCATTTATTTCTCTCTTGTCAGGCATTCTCCGAGAGCACAGCCTCCACTTTTGACCATTCTCTCAAGGAGAAATCCTCGTTCACCATTCGCAATTCTTTAGGCATTCCTCTCATTGTTCAGCACAGCGCTAACCTGCGTTTGGTTGGCTCATCCACACCGGGAAAACTGCATGAATTGGCTGTGGATAAAAGTGTGGATTTAGACCATTCATCGTTTGAGCGTTCATCACGACTGTCCGCACTGCAGAGGCAGGAAAGCTGCTTATTCAATCTCAGCGTAGGTCAGTAACATGGATAATATACACCTTGTAAACTATTCAAATGCCTACGGCTGCACCTCAAAACCTAGTAAGCTGCCTACCTAGATAGCATTTTTGGGCATAATATGCACTTAGAAAGTTCAAGCATGTTTATGATGCCCAAAAATGCTGTCTTGGTAGGTCGCTCTCCAAGTTACCCATACAAGCATATAGGAAGTCAGATCTGGTTATTCTATTTGTTATATTACCTTGAAATTACCTTGAATACTTGAAATTGTTTATTTACTTAAATAATTTTTATATTATCCTATAATATTTGAGATAGTGTAATACTTTTTAGGTCATGAATACCCTAGCCCTAATCCTAATCATAAATGTCCTCTGTGCAGTTCCCTCAGGTTATAGTGAGATTTCAAATATCCCGTTGGGTAAGCCTGGCCGCAGACTGTATAATGTCAGAGGACCCATGCAAATGGAAGCTGTGTCTGTGCTGCTTCAGATCGATGCCAGCGAGGGCAACAAGGTCATCACAGTACGGTCCCCCCTACAGGTTCGTCTGCTCACTTTTACCTGCAGAGAGCGTACATCTGTCCACCTGTCTCGATAAAGAAATAATCATTCATGAAAACGACCTTGTTAAAATCACGGTGACATTGATATTTTATTGGACGTTAACTGTATGTCAATTATGTGTTAACAGATAAAGAACCATTTCTCAGTGCCTTTTGCCATTCTGAAGTACTCTTCTGAACTTGGAGTGATGATGAATGTAGGGGTTGCTGAGCCTGAGAAGGAGTGTCATGTTCCCCTAGAAGCTTACAGGTATGGGCTAAGTGTAATTGCTTACTTTGTTTCAGTGCATTTTGAATTCACATGAGTTAAATATCACGAGTGGCAACTGTAAAGAAGATCTTTGACTACATATCATGCATATTTACAATTCAATCACTATACCAGGGGTGTCAAGTGTATTGTTTTCATGCACCAGGGGGCTTTAGATTACATTTACATATAAAATCGCCAATTAGAGAATATTAATCAAACAATCATCATTTGACAAGAAAAAGAGAAGCAACATGCTGCTCTTAGCTGGATAACTTAAGATTTAATTATACATTTCAGAGTACAAAGCGAACAAAAAGACCAAAAAGGTCCAAAACAACACAACACAAAACGACCTTGTCCAAAACAAGGTCCAAAACAACATTATAAAAAATATAATATATTACAAATATACAAAATTGTAAATGATCGAAACATTTCATTCTTTTTTTGCATAATTTAGTTTTTTTTTTCATCTTGAGCTGGACACCCCTACAATATACTGTCAATTAAACTACCTGTACTTTTTTGTACTGTATAATGTAATTTTCTGTGCTATATGTATTCCATCAGGAGTCAGCTGTTCTTGCTGCCTGTTGGTCCTTTAGAAGATTTGTATCGCGCATCGTCCACATGCATTTCATGGAAGGAACAGGTGCACCTGAGCTCCGAGGTTCAAGCAGTGCTGCAGTGCCCTGCCATAGACAGCAGCTTCCTGCCACTGGTGGTGAACACACTGGCCGTGCCTGATGACCTCAGCCACATCGCCAGCCACGGGGAAGGGGACTGGGACCCTGCTTATGTTATCCACCTGCACCCAGCTGTGACTGTCAAAAACCTGCTACCTTACTCAATACGCTACCTACTGGAGGTATGGAATATTGCAGTTTCAATACACAAATGCTAAAATCCATTTGACATACACTACCATGTCCACATACACTACCATGTTTGTGGTCAGTAAGATTTGTTTAAATGTTAAAAAGTCTCTTATGCTCACCAAAACTGCATTTATTTGATCAAAAATACAGTCACAACAGTAATATTGTGAAATATTATTACAATTTAAAATACCTTTTTCGTAATTTAATATATTTTAAAATGTAATTTATTCATGTGATGGCAAAGCTGATTTTTCAGCAGTACTTACTCCAGTCATCAGTCACATGATTCTTCAGAAATCATTCTAATGTGCTTATTTGGTGTTCATTAAACATCTGCTATTATTATCAATGTTGTTTGGAAACCATAATGCTTTTTTTTTTCAGAATTCTTTGATGAATAAAAAGCTCAAAAGAACAGTCTTCGTTTGAAATAGAAATCTTTTGAATTATAAATGTCTATAGTGTCAGTCTTGATCAATTTAATTCGTCCTTGCTGAATAAAAATATAATTAAAAAAATCGTACTGACCCCAAACATTTGTGTATGACACGTTCATATTAAAAATCAGTGTGATTTATTACCTATTGCATATTATCCAACATACATTTATTAACCTCATCATGTCTCTCATAGGGCTCTGCTGACTGCTATGAGCTTCAGGAGGGCAGTGCGGCGGATGTGCTGAATTCGAATGTTGGCGGTGAAATAATGGAACTTACTTTGATCAAGTACCAAGGTCGCAACTGGACTGGGCGTATGAGGGTTAGCAGAGACATGCCTGAGTTCTTCTCCGTCTGCTTCACCTGCGACACCACAGAGGGACTGACCTTGGACGTGGGTGTGCATGTGTCTCACGTGAACAGGAAAATTATCCTCTCTGTTTATAGTCCATACTGGATCATCAATAAGACGTCCCGCGTGCTGCAGTATTGTGCCGAGGATACCTGTGTGAAACACCCATCCGACTTCAGAGACGTCATTCTGTTCTCCTTTAAAAAGAAGAATCTCTTCAGCAAAAATAAGGTTGGATTGTGCTCTTTCTCTTTGGCAGTGTTTGAACGATACATCTGCACAGCTATTAGCCAAATCATGAATAAAAATGTGTTTGGGCTGTCATGTTCAGAAAGCCATGGTTTTACCTGTAGATTTTAATACAAAATGTCCAGATATTCCTTTCTACTGTAAATTGACATGCTGCTCTTCCTTTCAGGTGCAACTCTGTGTGTCCACCAGCTCCTGGTCTGATGGCTTCTCATTGGACACTGTCGGCAGCTATGGATGTGTGCGCTGTCCAGACAAAGGCGGGGACTACCTGGTAAATGCTTTGAACATTTAAATTCAACATGAAACGGTAGTTGCGATAATCTTTTCTTCCATTATTGTGACATATATCCGAGTGAAACGGCTTCTCGAACAAGACAAATGTAGAGCGGGACTTGATTTTGTCCATCTGGAATTGATTGGATTGTTGTTGTTTTTTGGATCATAGTAGTTTGCTATTGCTGTGATGTTATGTGAGTGACAGGTTGTCCATGAATCGTCAAAGTATTTTAATATTGGTGCATCTCTCTTATATTTAATTATTTTCATGTTATGGCTGATTAGAGATGCCCGATATTAAAAATCTATACACTAAAATACATTAAAAATACAACACTAAAAACTAAAATCAATCTTTTTAAGTGCTACTGTACATGTGAATTAAGACACAACAACATTACAATGTACAGTATGGAAAATCTCATTTGATGTACCAGGTTGGGGTCAGCATCCAGATGAGCAGCTTTAATCTGACACGAATTGTTACCATGAGTCCCTTCTACACGCTGGTCAACAAGTCTTCGTTTGAGCTTGAGGTTGGAGAGGTGCAAAATAACAATGTTTTCAGCAACAAGTGGCACTACATCTCCTCCACTGAGGTCAGAGATGAATTCATCTTTTATCAAAGGCAGCAGTATGCACTCATTGTATTTGTGTTGACTGTACAATTGTGTGTGTTACAGTGTTTGCCTTTTTGGCCTGAGTCCAGCACAGGGAAGCTGAGTGCACGAGTTGTGGGATCTGAATCTACCTCCAAATCGTTCTTCTTCAACAAGCAGGACAACGGGACTCTGCTGCGCATGGATCAGGTGAACATGCTCTGAATGTAAACAGGATGATAAACCGTATTGAGCACCTAATTCTAATCTTCTTTTCCAACAGTATGGTGGCGTGATAGTGGATGTGAATATCTCAGACCACTCCACTGTCATCAGCTTCACTGATTACTATGATGGAGCTGCACCTGCTTTGGTTGTGAACCACACGCCCGCAGCAACTGTCAACTTTAGACAGAGGTCTGACCGCTTTAATATTTTACTTCATATGACAGATGAATGAAAAGTCTGAATATGTCTGATGAGAAAGACCATGAAGATCTAATCTTTCTAAGTCTAGAAAATCTAAATCTAATCTAATCAAAGGTCTTTTGTGGAAACTAGGGTTGTCACAGTACCCAGGTTTCAGTAGTCAGTAAGACCAATAACATGATTTCACAAATCTCACAAAGTAATTGTTATACCACAGCAAAAACAAATTGCTATTGACAACGCTGTTTTATTTAAATGTTAAATGTTGATATAAATATTAACTTAAGAGCGATGTTTACTTAATTGAGGAATACTTGAAGACTACATTCTGTTGTTTTAATTGAATTAAGCCAGTAGTAAAATAAAGACAAAAGAAAAATTACAAACAAAACAAATGAATATAAATAAATAAAATACATTTGTGGTTTGTGGTTATACTTTTATTAAGCAAGGATGCATTAAATTGATCAAAAGTGAAGATATTTATATTGTTACAAAAAATGTTCTTTCTATTTATCGAAGAATCCTTAAGAAGCAGCTATTGCAGCTAGTGTTTTAAAATATATTAAAATAAAAAAAGTTGTTAAATTGTAATCATATTTTACAACATTACTGTATTTACTGTATTTTTGATCAAATACAGTCTGTATTGTATAGTATATACAGTGATAAATAATAATAAACTAACAAATATATTTAATGTTCAAAGAAAGATCTGTAAGATCTCATTTAAACTGTTTAATGCACAGATCCAAAATATTATTATTATTATTATTATTATTTTTACCTGGCTGTTTACATAAATTCAGTTAAACCAAACCAGTCGTCAAGACAAGGAATTTGATTACGAAGTGCCTTTCACATGCGAGCTGTGCACAAGTTCTCCTTTTTCGACTGTGGTTTTACATTTGTATTCTCTTATTGAGTGTTTTGGAGTGTGTGAATATGTTTCCTAACTCTAATCGGTGTCTATGTCTCTGCTTGTGCAGAGGATGTGAGGAGTCTTGGGCACTGAGACCAGGTGAAGCGCAGCGTTTTGCATGGGACGATCCAGCAGGAGAGAGGAAGCTTTGCTGGAGCTGTCAAGACCACAGTGGAGAACTGGACCTTGTCAAGGTTAGAGAAGGATTCTGGGTCAGTGAATCTGCTGATCGTCTTATGTTGCTGCTCATGTCATTCCCATGTTATTGTCTTTAGGACGAGTGTGGGCAGTTTTCTTATAGCAGCTTAGTTCAGACTCACTGGGTGTCTTTCCTGGACGGCCGCCAGCGGGTGCTGATCTTCACCGAGGATGTCGGCATTGTCACAAAAGCACGGCAGGCGGAGGAGCTGGAGCAGTTCCAGCAGGAAGTCAACATCTCATTACAGAACCTGGGCCTGTCACTCATCAACAATGACATCAGGCAGGAGATTGCATACGTTGGCATCACCAGGTAAATAAACCCACACCCTGCATTCAGTAGTGTTGTTGTAACACTAATCATTTTGATTTTTGATGATGGATTGAATTGTGTTTTTAAGTTCTGGTGTGGTTTGGGAGATGAGACCAAAGAACCGCTGGAAGTCCTTTAACAACAAGAACATCGGACTGTTGGAGAAAGCCTACCAGAACCACATCAGCAGCAAGAGTGAACCAGTCTGGACTAGACTAGAAACTGGCCTAGAGGTAATAAAGGACTTTACCAGGAAAACTTTGATTAATAAGATTGTTTATGTTGTTAGACTTTATAGTATTCTTTATTAAAACAGGTCAACTTTGGGAGATTGCCCATGTTGATGAGACAGCCATTATCCTGCCATATCAGGAGAAACTTCCTGCCTGGCATTCATGTTGAGTTGAAGCAGTCGCCTCACCAGAGGAGTCTACGTGCACAACTCTATTGGCTACAGGTAACACCCACACACACAATGTACTTGTTGAATATCACACTTCTGTCGTTTTTGGCAGTCGTTCAGTTATTATGTTCACCATATATTTGTTCCAGGTGGATAATCAGCTGCCGGGAGCTATATTTCCTACTGTTTTTCATCCTGTTCCTCTTCCAAAATCTATTGTTCAAGACACAGGTACAAACACCAGCTAACATATAAAGGCTGCATCTAAGCTAATACAGTCCTGAGTGCACATTTAGAGTGAGTGGACATGAACACACCATATCCCCTTTATCTTTAGAGCCGAAGCCATTTATTGACGTGAGCATCATCACAAGGTTTAATGAGCACAGCCAAGTCATGCAGTTTAAGTAAGTGATGGCACCCTGATTTACGTTTTTTTTACTTTGTGTCACAGTCTCACATGTACTAATTCAAATCAATTAACCACATTGCATTCTTCTCTCTTGTGTGAAATTAGGGCTGGGCGATAAAATCTTAATGATAATTTTCACTATATATTTTTTCTCGATATAACAATAAAAAGAGATAAATGTTTGATATAATGTTTATATGCCAAAAGCGTAACAAAAACATTTGAAACGCGTCACACTGACCATTTATCCGCTCGGCTCAATCAGTCTCGATCACGTGACAACTAAACATCGCTGTGAGATCCAGCGTGAAGCGTTTGAAATCAGTGAAGAACACAAATGTCTTGGTGATTTAAACTAATTTAAAGCCAGATGAAGATGAAACAGTGCTGACAAGCAGGAGAAAAACTGCGCAACGATACAGTCAGATGGCTTTTCAATCTACAAATCGCCATCATTTACCATGGATTTACTTTGATAACACTAACTGCACTATGGTATTGTGGTGGAAATGTGGGGTATTCATGTAAAATTTTATTATATTATTAATGTAGACATGAATTAAATGTATTAAAGGAGTGATGGAATGTAATTACTTTTTGCAATTAAGCTATAGTGTTTGTTCATTTATACTAAATGTAGTATAAATGACACTATGGGGGCACTATACTGTCAAAAAGCACCGTCCTTCGGATGAGACGTTAAACCGAGGTCCTGACTCTCTGAGGTCATTAAAAATCCCACTGGTTTGCCCATTGGTCTCTGTCCATCATTATGGCCTCCTAATCATCCCATATACTAATTGGCTTCATCACTCTGTCTCCTCTCCACCAATAAGCTGGTGTGTGGTGGGCATTCTGGCGTAGTATGGCTGCCGTCGCATCATCCAGGTGGATTCTGCACACTGGTGGTGGTTGAGGAGATTCCCCCTTCTATAAAAAGAAAAGCGCTATATAAATGTAACGAATTATTCTTATTTTTATCATCATTATTAAAGAATCCTGATTTTATTTTTACGGTTTCCACAACTACTTTAAATTATTATAATATTTCACAATATTACTGTTTTACTGTATTTTAAAATAAATACATTCAGCCTTGGTGAGCAAATTTTTGAATGGAAGTGTATGGGGGGTTTTTTTCGTTCTTTTTTTTTTTTTATTCAAATAAAACAAATTGGACACTACATAATTACCTTAATTCCATGTGTTATTTCATAGTTTTGATGACTTTATTGTTATTTGTAAGTAGAAAGAATGAGTAGATCCAAACCTTTGACTGGCAGTGCTTGTTTTTCTGTAGGTACTTTATGGCATTAGTACAGGAGATGGCAGTGAAGATCGATCAGGGTTTCTTGGGGGCAATCATCAACCTGTTAACCCCAGCCATCGAGTCCCAGGATAGTAAAGAGAAGGTAACCACTGCATCCTCCTGCAGGTGTTCACATTCTATCACATAATGTTACTAGTGAAATGAATCCACAATGATCGCAGTGGTAAACATTTCCTCCATCATTACATTCTTCTGTGTTTGTTTCACTCATGTGTGGCTTTATGAAATGTGAATGGAGAGTGGGCTGGAGATGTCAGTATGTGTCTCTCTGTGCTTCAGAATAAGCTGATAGAGAAGGATCTGGAGGCGCTGCAGGCTCAGCTGATGGAGTGCTCCATGACAGACACCTCGGGCCTGAGCTTCTTTGAGCATTTCCACATCTCCCCTATTAAAGTAATGAATCAGCACCACAGTCCACTTCAAAACACAGCACATGATGTCTTCAAGGTCACTTGTCAACAACATTTTAATTAAGACCTTCTCTCTAGTTTCAGTCTTCCACATGCTACAGCATGATTGGACAGTGACACACTACTGTTCAATAGTTTGGGGTCGATACAGTTTTTAATGTTTTTGAAAGAAGACTCTTGTGCTCACAAAGGTTGCATTTATCAAATATACAGTCAAACAGTCATATTTTGAAATATTATTACTGTTATTTTAATGTTTTTTAAAATGTAATTTATTCCTGTAATTGCAAAGCTGAATTTTCAACATCATTACTCCAGTCTTCAGTGTCACATGATCCTTCAGAAATCATTATAATATGCCAATTTAGTGCTCTAGGAACATTTCGTATTATTATCAATGTTGAAAATAGTGGTTCGTCATAATATTTTTTTGGAAATTGAGATAAAAAATTCAGGATTCCTTGATAACTAGAAAGTTCAAAAGAACAGGATTTATTTGAAATAGACATCTTAAATATCTTTACCTTCACTTTTAATGCATTATTTCTGAATTTCTTTTAAAAGGAATTTACTGACCCCAATCTTTTGAACAGTGGTGGAGTTTCATATAAATTCTATTCATTTATATTCTGTCTGTTACTTTCAAAAACTCTGTCCATTATTAACCATTTAATGAGCAAAACAAGATCTACCAGTGTCAACCTTTCCCCCCCCAATGTTTACCCAAGTTAATGACGTGCTTGCCTATACTTTCATATGAAAGACTAAACTGAATCAACCGAATCTTACTTGTCTACCAGCATATGAATGATTTAATAATGAGAAATGATTGATACATTTTCTTGATGGGTAGCTGCATCAAACAAGTCATGTAATTGTTTATGTTTAACCTGTGTGTGTTTGTGTGTGTGTTTAGCTGCATCTGAGTCTGTCTCTGGGCTCCAGTGGAGATGATTCTGAGCAGGGTGATATGGTGGCCATCCAGTCCGTCAACCTCCTGCTCAAAAGCATTGGTGCCACACTCACTGATGTAGATGATCTGATTTTCAAGTAAGGCTTTCAGATGTGCATGCACTCATATGCCTCTTTGAAAATACGATTCACTTAGGCATTGATTGACGTCTTTTTGTCTCGCTCTTTTTTTTTTCAGACTTGCTTACTTTGAGGTGAAATATCAGTTCTACCGGCGAGAGAAACTGATGTGGGCGGTGATCGGACACTACACTGAACAAGTGGGTGATCTAAATACACACTCATACAATGTCAGAGGTTGTTACATGAGCATACACTCTAACACACATCATCATTGTATCTGAAAGTCTTTTTCTCTCCTCATAGTTCTTGACGCAGATGTACGTGTTGGTTTTGGGTCTGGATGTTCTTGGAAATCCATTTGGCTTGATCCGAGGCTTATCAGAAGGAGTGGAGGCTTTCTTTTATGAGCCCATCCAGGTCAGACAAATGCTGTTAATTTATATGTTCATTCAGGCCTCATAATTTAATTCAGTACAAATGTGAGTGTGTTCTCTTTTAAATGCCAGATATAAGTACAGATTTGAGGTATATTTATTTAAATCACCATTGCAGTGTCAGGTTTACAAGGTTATCAAGTAATGATTTGTGTGGTCTGAGATTGGTTACATTTGTGCTGTTTGTTTGTGTGTGTAGGGGGCTGTTCAAGGACCTGAGGAATTTGCAGAAGGTTTTGTTATCGGTGTTCGAAGTTTGCTGGGCCACACAGTGGGTAAGGCACCTTGCTTTTCTCTCTAAAGCCTATATATACTCACTGAGGATCCTTACTGCACATTCTTATTTTGTTTCTACATTATCTTCCTAGGGGGCGCAGCTGGCATGGTGTCCCGTATAACAGGCTCTGTAGGTAAAGGCTTGGCTGCCATCACTATGGACAAAGAGTATCAGCAGAAACGGAGGGAGGAAATGAACAGACCCACTAAGGACTTTGGAGAAAGTCTGGCTAAAGGAGGAAAGGGTTTCCTTAAGGTACTGAAGTTCCTGACTTCTATAAAAATACATCCAAGAAAACATCCAAGCATTACCCTTTCTATGTTTCCATTATAAAACAAAATTCCATTGTGTATAGCATGAATTGACTTTTTTCATGTTCTCCTTCAGGGAGTGGTTGGTGGAGTAACAGGAATTGTGACGAAACCGGTGGAAGGTATGACAGTTTACTGCTGATGCATCACTTGGGATAGATTCTATCTATTTTTGTATTCAGCTTTGGCAAAAATATTTGTAAAAATAAATAGGTAAACAGTAACCATTTATTGGCCAATTGAAAATACACAAGTACATACAGTATATAATGGCAACCACTCAACAGCAGAACCTTGGACAAGAGTGTATAATATGTCATTTAATAATCTGTCATTGGTTTAGGTGCGAAGAAAGAGGGGGCTGCAGGCTTCTTCAAGGGCATTGGGAAAGGCCTGGTTGGAGTGGTGGCCAGACCTACAGGGGGCATCATAGACATGGCAAGCAGTACTTTTCAGGGCATTCAGAGGTGAGACACACATGCACATGAATATTACATCTATATACACACATACAAACACACTGTTCAAAAGTTTGGGGTTAATAAGATTTTTTTTTTTTTAAAGAAATTAACTTTTATTCAGCAAGGATGCATTAAATTGATCAAAAGTCACAGTAAAGATATTTAAATTGTCACAAAAGATTTCTATTTCAAATTAATGCTGTTTTCTTTCGAATTTCTATTCAGTCAGATACATTTTATTAAAAGAAAAGAAAATCTTACGGACCTCAAACAATTTAACTGTAGTGTATATATTCACATAGTTCCTATTTTCAAATAAAGATGTTTATTAAGCAATATTTTGAGCCCAAAAACCGATATGTAGTCATAATAGGACCACAAGCGGTTTGAAGGGGACCCACATTTACTCATTGCAGAGTGGAAGTCATGAGGCCACTTCCCCCCATCCTAAGTATAGCTTGGAAATCTTGTCTACTTCCTGCTATAGGACAGAGAGAATGTTTTGATGTATCATATTATGTAAGCGCAGATGTCATTGCACTCTAAATTAAAAAATACTTGTATTATCTAAGCAATCTTTTGGAAGGGAGGAAGATATTGATGATGATGTCCATTCTGAAAGGACAAGAAACATGTTCCTGTGGCAATTTTTTTATATACCGTAGACTATCAATTAAGATGTATCTACTGTATTGTGTCAGTGTCTTAATTTGTGTCTCTTTTGTATTTTGTTGTATTGTTCTTTTTTTCTTCTTTTTTTTCCCTGAGTGTCAACTAATTTTGTGACTCTTTCTTTCATGTTTTTCATAAGTTAATTCCTGGATGTGTTTGTTCTTTTTAGTTCTGTGAGTATTTGGACACTCATGAGTGTATGTGTACAGATGTGCGTATGAAGGTCTGGATGACTGAAGCGTGAATGTATGTGTATTTATGCCCATGTTACCCAGAGAGATGACAGTGAATGGTCCCTCTGCATTCACTCAGTTGGGTTTGCTTGAGTCCAAAAAAATTTGGCAGCATGAATGAATTTTTAATCTTACAGGGTGTGAATTGTTGAAAGGTAAGTATTGCATCTTGGGATGCAAAGGATGTGAGCTGTAGCGCAGAGCATTCTGCCGTAATCTACAGTTCAAAAATCCCCTTATAACTGGATTCATCAACATGTGCCTATTTTCCCATCATTGTAACATTTGCTTCTTATATCCGCACCCCTTTCACTGGTGCATTTTGGGGCCAGTGGAAAGTCTGATGAGCAGAACAGCACAGACAGGAGCAGAGATGTAATATAGAGAAGAGGAAGTACAGATAAACACATGTACTCACTTGTAACTATATTAAGGGAAGTGGTATCTTCTTTTGTGTTCTATGGAAGATAAAAGTAATGTAACAACATGAGGGTGAGTAAATAAGTTCAATTTTTTGGGGTGAACTCTCCGACTGCTCTGCTTGTCAGACCAAGTCCACTGCACGAGCTCACTGCACTGCTGATGCACTGGACTCTATGGTGTAACCACGCGCAATAGCAAGAGAAGCATTATGATTTTAAAGGCAGTCGATGACCAGGCTAACCAATCACATTTTTCACCCATTCCATTAATTCTGCCCTGAAAAGATGAGTTGGCAAATCTGTTGTGTTTTACTGTGTTCCCACCCCTGGCTTTTTCATGCCAAACCTTTCCTGACAAGCTGGAACAGCGATGCCCCCCACCCCTCCAGTGACTCTCTAGCTTATACATTCAATCATCCATCCATTCGTTATGCTCTCCATAACGTGATCCGAACTGATCAACGCTAACTGTATGAACTAATCATGTTGCTTTTCCATGCTCGCACTGTAGAAGTAACCAAAGGTGAGAGAGGGCTTAAGGAATCAGACACTGCACGCAATAGCACAAAGAAACTTTGTAGGCTGACGCTTTTTAAATGACTCTTGAGATGCATTGCGTTTGATCAAGGCTGTTCGGGCATGCTCAGATGAACTTTAATTGAGTAGATTCTGTTCACTAAGAATGACTCACCCGTTGCCCACGCATTTTTATGTGGATATAAAACCACTAGATCACAGGATGTTGTCTTTGTCAGAGTTATCTAAGATGCTGTTTCTGACTTGATTTGCAGGGTAGCAGAATCAACTGAGGAGGTGACCAAATTAAGGCCAATGCGTCTCGTACAAGAGGACGGCATCATACGGCCCTACGACCACCATGAGTCGGGGGGCTATGACCTCTTTCAGGTGAGGTCACCTGTCAACCCTAGTGACCAGGCTAAACCCGATGAGAAGGATTAAATTCAGCATGACCCTCTGTTTTAATTTAACAGCTACTAACAGCCAAATTGTTTTGAAGGATTGGAGTCAGCTTGACAGATTAAGGCAACACACTACAGGCTAAACCAATGTTTTTTTTGTGTTTTTTTTCATGCACTGGTCAATTTTGAGGATTTGGGGCTATTTCTTTCAGACTAGTGGGGAGAAAAACCCATATTTAAGTGTTTATTTTATCTATTTGTGTCTATGGATTTTGATTACAGTACATACCTTTTAAAGGCTGTTCTCAAAAAATATTTCTCATTCATTGTGCCAGAAATCTCCACTTGCGTATATACCAAACTTTCCTGTTTTCTATATTCTGAAGTTTTTTACACATTTAATTCTTAAAAACATGATAGTTTTTGTCTTCTGACGTTTGACGGTAGTTTTGATTTATATATTGATAAAAAGAGATATCCAAAATCCACTCTATAAAAAACATTTAACTCTAATGTGTCTAATAATTTTGAAACTGGTTTTATTCAATGTTCAGAATTTTTTCAGTTTTTTTTACCCCATTTGTATTTTTTATGATGTTTAACCTTGGTGTTTTGCCTTTAAACTCAACCAAATTCCAAATCCCCTTGTAAAAATTCTAATTGTATTCTTAATTGAAACTGACCTTAAACGCAAAAGTTGAACTGACTCCATCCCTGCTGTGAAGAAAAGAATTCCTGTTTTAATATTTCGTATTTTCTCTCTTTTCTGTCTTTTTCCAAATGCAGCCTGAGGAAATGTAAAATGGGAGTGGGAGATGGGGTTGGGACTATTATCTTAAAGATCCATGTTATTAAAAACTTTTCAGATATTGTTGCACTTAAATGAACCAAACTGGATATTCAGTGCTAGATCCAGTCTAGCCTGGTCCACCTACAATGGAATGTTTAGGAAATTACATAATATCCTAAGTCTGCATCTGAAGTTGTCTGTCTTGTGCACCTTTGCAGCTTTGCTACTTTTCTTATCTAGAAAACTTTTTTATTTTATTTGTCTCTATTCATTTTGCCAAAAATAATTTCACCATTATACCTCAAACATTGTTATTAGTTTTTTTAGCACTATATCCTTTATTTAAATTTAATTTCCTAAATTTAAGAAAACAAGGTAGTTTTAAGACCATATGATGGCAAACAATAATAGATTTTCCGTATTAATATTTAAATAATTTTTGGATTTGTTTTGAATAGGATATGGAGCTGGCAAAGTTTGTCTATTTTTCTAACCTTCGTTTTTATTTCTTAAAACTTATGTCTGTAAATGCATTTCCATGCATCTGAACTCTGATAACATAAAATTACAGTCTATATAAAATATATTTATTGACATGTTTATTCTTAATCATTGTGAATGCATCAAATGTGCATATTAATATATGCAACCTCATTTATATGCAATAAATAAATAAATAAATAAATAGGCATTTTACAGTGCATGTTGGAATTGATGTCTGATGTATTTTCCTATATACTTTATAGTATATTTATCTTATATACATAACACATGGTTCATAATTGTCATGTAATCATTTGTTTTAATGTGGCTTTACTGTGTTGTAATTGTGTTAACTGAAGAGCTTGCTTGACTCCTGTGATTGACCTGGAATAAATCAATACTCCTCTTTGACATGAAACTATGATCATTTTATGCATTTCAGATGATTTATGATTTGTTAATTTGAAAATGATTCAGATTGTTGTTGTTGAAAGAGTATACGTGCAGAGCCATAAAGCAGCGTGTGCCGTATCTTGTGTATAGTGCTGCATGAGTGTGTATGTCTTACAGAGGTCTGAGATTAAACAGTTGGATGGAGAGATCTTCAGAGAGCACTATGAGTACCCAGGGCACAGAAAAACAAACATCATTATCACCAACAGGTATTCCAACAACAGGAAAATGGTGAAACAGTGACATTTTCCTAATTTTCTCTTTTCCATATGCTGTGTGTGTTGGTTTCTTTTTCATTCAGGAGAGTGATGTGTGTGAAGGAGATCGATGTGATTGGACATTTCAATAAAGAATGGGAATGTCAGTTTGAGAATTTCCTAAGGCCTCCAAGCGCAGAGGGAGGAGATTTGAAGATATATTACCGGGTACATAAATGCTACTTTTAGTATTAGCAGATACGGAATTACACTGATAGTAGATTGACAATTGTACAGGCTTTCTAACTGATATATGGTGAATAAGTGATCATTGCTTGACAACAATCTTGATGTTGGTGCAGGAACAGAACAAAATGAACCTCATTAGGAAGGATGGACAGCCGCTAGTGAAAGTGATGTACATGAAACATGCTGACATGGCTGAGGTAAACATCACAGGCGTATGTTTTGTTTCGAAATTAAAGCTGCTGTTGAAATTTTGTTGGGTTTTAATGAATGTAATTTCATTAAAGCGAAAATTTCAATGCCCAGTGTTGAATATGGCACTGGGCATTTTATATTTAGCATGCTATTTAATCGATTTTAAGCTGTGATCAAGGTAGTTACACAGGTTGCACTAGTATTATCCCTTTTAGGCTCACATTTGCTTTTACATTGAGCAAATAGCTAGCAAAATGACTGCATTTAATTTTCTGTCAAGAACTAACTGGCCTCTTTGACCTCTTCTGCTTCACACTCCACAGAGACTACGAGAAGGAATCGACAATGCCCAGTTTTCACGCAAGCAATATCAGATGGCAAGACAGAAATCTCAGCGCTTCATCAAAATGGGCAAAAATTAAATCAGTCGAACTACGTAAACGTGTGGCCACATCTCCAAAGATTATTATCCTGCCTTGCATTCAAAGTATTAGTTACTGTATGTAAATGTTTTGGTTTGTTGGCAAATGTATTAGTTAAACTCACTGAAGTTTTAAATGCATCTCTGAAATTTTGAAGTTAGCACTAGATGTTCTTGATCTAAGCACTTTGCCTTTTGTTATCTTGTTTTGTTTGGTGTCTTGAAAACAAAAATGTTAAAAGAGATCATTTTGTTAATGGCACTTGCTACAAAAAAATAACTGCAATATACAACTGTAATGTGCAATGTGAAGCTTGTCCAGTTTAGCTCACTTACCTTGATCACAAATCCTGTCAAAAAAGAAGACAAAAAGCTGACATGTATAGTACTCTCCTTTTCTTTTCTAGATCATCCTTCCACAGGTGTTGCGTAAATTTAATTTGATGCATAAGATTGCTCATGCCTCTTTTGTCCCTTGCACTGCACTTGAAGACATGGTTTACTATGACTGTAGAGAAAGTGTCATTGTTATTCCACAATTAGTTAAAATGGCAGACCACACCTGGAATTTGAGGTGGAGACTATGACATAAGCTTAGCTCTACCTCTCATGGTTGCATGTTTGTTTTGCATGTAACCATGACATGATTAAAGGGTGCGTGTCTGTATGGCAAGGAAAGATTGCACTGTATTCCACAGTTTTCCCACAATGATGTACAGTGAATGTAGTAAGCACCTGGCAATGGATCCTCTCCAAGTTGCTAAGTAACTCGGCTTCCTGGATGTGGGTGCAAGTGACCCCTATTGGGCTGGTGTGGGCAGGAAAGGAGAGGTTGGTTATCCCATGCCCTCTGCGGTGGGTCTTTCCATGTCCTCCTATTTCCTATGCAACAGAAGACCAGACATACGCCCACAGGTCAATGCCACAGTGTTACAGTTACAGCTGTGACAGCTAAAGACACCAAAAACATCATAAATAATCTAATCTAATGCAAACACTAGGAATGTCAGGCTTTACATAATAATTTCCTGATCTCATCAGCTTCTCTAGATAAAAGCACATTTTTAGAAGCATACTGTGTTCTGTAACTATGATCATGTCAATACAGCACAATAAAGCTAGTATCTGATCTAGGACCAGTCTTAGACTGAACTTTATTGTGAAAACTATGATTATGCCACTGTACATGTAAACTATAGTATTGCACCTGGATACAACTTTAAGTGCATTTAGAGAATCACATAGTTAAATAATGAAGGAAAAAAATGATTTCATTAAGTATGAAAATAATAAAAATTGGGGGGGAAGTGGATTTTCTTTTTGTACTAAACTTTAAAGCGTCAGTTAAAGGGCCTTTATAGAACAGAGTTCTCATGCAAGAGCCAATACTTTGAACCAGGTGTCTATTGTAAACGTTTTTTAAACTAATGGTCTATTGTGCATTACATAATGTACATACTTTTCATGATTAAATTTATTATTGTAATCTAGCAAATTAGCTGTTAATGCTGATGAAAATTGGGTCTAAAGGTTGCAATTCTCAATAGTAAAAATAAAAATACACTTTTAGAAATTCGAAAAGACTGTCAGCAGCAGGATACTTAATAAACGTTTTGGGCTTGAAATAAATCCGTTGTTTGTTTGTTTGTCTTATATGTGTTTCTAGATAGCCTACATATAGTCCTTCAACACAACATGACGACAACGTGAAGTCCACGCACTGCGCCTCGACTGGAACGCGTTCAGCGGAAGTACGTCAGCAGCATGTTCGCTCATCACATGTCAAGCATGCTGTCTGTACTGTGTGTTTGTGATAGAGGAAATTAAAGATAGGCCTACAAGTCTAGACGAGACAGCCTTTGATTTACTGAGTAAATACCTATATTCACTAATAACTTGCGTTTTGGGACAAACGACTTCAAATTTCGACAACGCAGAGGAATTATTTGTTCAATTATTGTCACAAAGAAAATATATAAATCACCCAAATTGAGCACAAATATTGACGACATGCATTTCCCATTCAATTGTCGATGTGAGCAGATCTACATTTCAAAGATTATTATTATCTTATTGTCTTATTAGTGAACGAAATCGTTCTGTTGAGTGATCTTTTAATGAACCGTTTGAACTGGTTCGTCTATTCGTTTCGAAACGAGTTTAATTAAATTGTACATAGGTAAAGTACAGGGAAATATAGTTTATTTGTTTATTTTAATGAGTATTAGCATTTTTACTTGTTCAAAATGAATTTTATTGTTGTTGTAAATGCAAATTATAAATTGTTCTAAATTAGCCTATATTTTCATTTTTCTAAGATGAATCGTGGCTGCAAACTGAATTTGGTCGCAATCAACTGCTGTGTTAATAAAACTTGAACAAAATGTGCCACATATGGCTTTACAGGAATGTTTTAGAGAGCATGTCAGTGTGTTTGGCGTGACCATGTCTCGCGCTCAACAGCGCTGTCTGTGGACAGAAGAGCCACACCCGCTCCCATGAACGCTAACAGATCTGTCACACGCTCAAGTGCAATCCGAACCAAAAGACGATGTAAAACGAATCCGAATTGTTCTACAAAGCGATCCTATTGTAAAAGTAACTGAAAGCCGCAGATGAAGATGGAGTCTCCGCCAGAGTCCGTCACGGTTCCGCGCAAGAGCGCTTCTGAAGCGGACGCTTCGGTGGAGGACAGCCCGGTGAAACTGGACAGCAAGGCTGAAACCGACAAACCCGCTCCAGTTCGGCGGCAGAGTTGCTCAAGTACCAACAAGGGTAAGCTTGAAGAACAGAACCAAAGCCTGCTTGTGGATTATTTTCCATTTTATTCAAGTTCACGGAGATCAAATTTTGAGTTTAATCTTAAACTCCAGTCCTTGCATGTGACCTGTTTCACATTAGCTCTGAATTTACAATGGATTAAACAGATTAAATATGTTATTTTTCATATATGGAGGCCTGGTGGTATTCTAGCTAGCTCATGCACGCTTAGTGCAAATTAACTAATAATACACACATTTTGTAAGCGAGCCCACATTACTGGCCACTGGCTACCTGTCATTTCTGATCTATTACTCACATGCTGTTTACTAGTTAATCAAACTGTTGTCATTTTTCACGAGTGTATCTTCTTTATCTACTCCTGCTCTCATTGTGTATGTGTCGATAGACAGCAGTGTGGCCAACGTGTCCACATGTTTCAGTTGGCTACTAATAATACACATTTGAATGCAACGTCTATTCCACTAAATGTTTTAGGTCACTATAAGCACAGACGAGAGAATATTTGCATAGCGAAGTGGTGATTTCTAGTGTGTAAATAAGCATAAAGCCGTTTTTTTTAACATGGGACTGCCACACCCCTTTTGTATGTTTCTGATTTGGGGATACAAGTCAAAGAAAGGTCGGTTAATGTGTCATTCGGTACGGTAGACTATCATAGTTGACAGTTTAGTCAGAGCAGATTTCAGGTCCGCTTGGCTTTGGCAGTCGTGGCTGTGCTTTAAAACCTAGTGTAGCTTCCTAGCTTTGCAGTATTTTTGAGCATCATATGCTACTATGTCGCCTTCAAATGCTGTCTAAATAGGCAGCTTATTTGGTATTGAGACGCCGCCCGTGTGTCTGGCAGGCGTTTCGCTGTGCTTGCGTGTGTGTGGAGCGCTGTTATGTAACAGGTTAAGTCACACACAGAAGGAGAGGATATGAAGGGATATTTTCACGTTTTTACTGCTCGTGTAAACAAATGGGGTTTCATGCCTGACTACTGCAGTTTTTAAATGTGTGTTGACACGATTGCCTCGTTTTCTCTTCGCGGATACACGGTCGCGCTGTCCGGTTACGTAACTAGAGAACGAGGGCAGGTACGCTTATGGATCCGGCCGCTCGAGGAGTTTCAGTTGGACTCAGAAAAAAAGGGTCTGACACTCCTAACCCGCTAACCTATATTTTCAAATGCTCCTGCTTGGTTAAGATAACTTTCTCTGATATTTGGCCAAAATATTTGCCCAGTGTTGAAGAATAATTTAACGGTGCGTGCGTGGAGAACAAAAACATCGTTTTACACTGGGTGAGGTTTAAATCATAGCAGATAGGAATGATTTAGGATACATTTTTTATTATATAAAAAAAAATCCACATTAAAACCCTGGATGGTCAACATAATTAATCAGCCGCTGTAATCCCTCTGGCCCTCTGTCCATAGTCAGTTCATGAAAATTGTTCACTGGCATATTGATCCATGTGATTTAAATGTTTTTTTGTTGTTGTCAGTGTTATCAAACATTATGCAAGTAGAGCAAAAAAAGTTAGCATGAAATGAAAATTCACCCTATATATTTTGTAAATGCATCTTGTTGGTCTTATTGTGAATGATTCATCGATCCATACGTTTCATTTTAAATATTTTTTTAGCTCAATATATCTATATATCAAAATATCAAAATCAATAGAGTATTTTTAATCTCTTTCGCATTGATAAGGGAAAAAAACGAGCAGATCACGCCGGTGTGATTGCCGACCTCAGAGGGTTAATCAAAATGTCATAACTTACAGTGAAACAACATACTTCTCTCTGGTGACATATACTGGACTTCTCCAATCATTTAGTCTGCTTAAACCCCACCCCTTTCTTACAATTAACTGCAAGCTAGCTTTCAGATGCTTCCATCCTATCAACAACTGATGGATAAAAACAAGTCCCCACCCTACATTTTTTTCTTCTCCATAATTTGTTTCACTCTGATATAGGGTACAACGGGGCTAAAGGCACACCTTATAGAAAAATGTGTATCCATAGTGTGTGATTGCAGAAAAAAATATGTTTATATTGAACATTGATGGAGCAACTGATTTTGTGTGAAAATAAATCATAAAAGTGGTTTATTTTGTTTAAAAATCTTATAAATGTATGAGGTGGCAAGGTGAGCCTTTTACCCCACACCCCACGGGGTAAAAGGCTCACCAGCATGGGGCAAAAGGCACACATTATTGATACAAATACTTTAGCTAAAATATTATGTTTTGCATAAAGCCTAAGTTACAGTTTTTCTCAGTCGCTTTGGTACATTTCTCGAATCATCCTCGACATTTACAAAACAGTAAGTGCATTTCTCAAAACGATTCGTACAAATAGCGAAACACCATGGATTACCTGCAAAAGCCAGTCTCTTGCTCAAAATCCTTAGTTCATCTCTCAAAAGTAAATATTTGTGTCAGTGAACATGTCAGTGCCATCAGAATGACAAGTCCTTGTGTCATGTACGGATAAGACAGTCAAATTGCTTAGTCATGTTGTCAATAAAACACTGCACTCTGTTAGTATTACCTGATGTAAACTATGGCAACAGAAAATCACCTTTAAAGTTGTCCATTTCTGTTGACGATTTTGCCGCATCCACTCACTAAAATACATTTTTGATACATTTAAGGTAGGAAATTTACAAAATATCTTCATGGATCATGATCTTTACTTAATATCCTAATGATTTTTGGCATAAAAGAAAAATCGATAATTTTGACCCATACAGTGTATTGTTGGCTTTTGCCACAAATATACCCGTGCGACTTATGACCGGTGATCCTGGGTCACATATTTCAAAAGTACAAATTTACACACTACAGTACGTGAGTTATTGATTGAAAGAGACTGGATAGGGTTCACAGTTACACTTTTACTAGTGGTCTGACAAAAAAAAAAAAAACTTACAATATTATTGTAATATACAAAAGAAAAAGAAATAGGGGCACAAAGGTGAAAATACAACATTAGCAAGGCAAACACAGGAAAGACCCCTTAGGCAGAATTTTGCTTTTGCATGCAGCACTGTATGCTTGCTTGCCAATTGAAGGTTCATGAGATGCAACTTTGAGCTATTTCAGAGAACTGGTTTCTCATTGGTTGATCTGCATTCTCTTCATTAGTGAAAGTCAAGATTCACCAGCACAATTCATCAATTCATGACACATTTACAAAAAGTAAATAGAAATGTGTAGAAAATATGCTTGACAGTTTGACAACTAGATCAACCATTTTGCATTTAATTGCACAGAGAACTATTTAATACATTTTGAGCAACATGGCATTAGCAACTGATAATGTAGGAAACCGCAGACAATTGTACATAATCAATTGCATGAATGTACCAAAGCAATCGCAACTTGTTCAAAAGAATGAGAAACTGCTTTTATGATGTTCAACCTCCACATCATCTAGTCACTTGTGCACAAGTAGTTTTGATAATTTCATTTCTGATCTGAGAAATGCACCAAAGAGACTGAGAAAAACTGTAATACTTCCTTAATTCTCAAAACAATCAGTTTATCAAAGTTTGCACAATTTTGTTTATTTTGATAAATAAAATATTTTTTGTTCAATATACTGTCATTAAAATATGTTAATTAAAAAATGTAAATTATTTTAAAAAGTATAGATTCTGAAAGCATCGAAGGAGATCCCTCAGTAATTTAATATATATTTACAGTAGTAAAAATAAATTATATTTTAATATATGATATGATTAATATCATATTTTTTAAATATGATTGTTTCATTATAAATATGGTGATTATCTCTAAAGTAGACACCCAATTTAATATATGATATTTACCATCTGAATCTAACCATGTCATGTCAACAAATGCAAAAGTCAGCCAGTTATTTATTATCATGTTAATTATTGTGCTTTTCGCCTTTACCTATTGCCTTTTACCCCAAATACCATATTTTTACATATTCTTCCGTTATTGAAAAACTGTTGCTTTATTTGCCTTGAACGAAACTGAGAACTTGCGCTGCTCCCTGCGATCGTGTCAGTGATCAGCCAAATTTCCATATGCATCTTGAAAAGCGGATATTTTGGAAAGTGCTGCGACAATTTTTTGTGTCATCTAGTGGTTTAGAGGAAAATCAAATCAAAGGAGCCTTTTACCCGGTGTGCCTTTAGCCCTGTTGTGCCCTACACCACAGTGCAGAAGAATTTTTTTTATTCCTCATGCCCAGGCCCAAACCATGGAAATTTTGTCATTTACTCGCCCTCATGTCGTTTCAAACCTGTATGACTTATTTTTTTCAGAATATCTACATTTTGTATTTGACATTTAAACTATCCCTTTAAGGAGTTTTCTTCAGCCCCAGCAGCTGAGACTCTTCCACTCAGCACTCACTCTAAAAGCTCCATGTTTTACACCGCACAGGGACTACCTACCCGAGATGATGTTACATAACCTCTTGTGATTCCTTAAATTCTTTACCCCAGTGGAGTTGGTGGGCCTCAGGGTGGACAAGTGGCTACACACTAGCACTCAGCCAAAAATGCACAAGGCCATTGCTGAGCATCTTCTGTCTACTTGAGGCTGTTGTGTAGTGAGGCGCAAGATTGTGCTCAAATGCAACAAATAAACGAGGAGAGGAGCTGTATTACATGTCTAAGCAATGGTCTTCAGTTGAAGGAGAATGATGCGTTGGCTAATAACAGTGTCTACTTGAATAGAAGTGGTCATTCTGTGTAATGTTAATGTGTGTTCACACCGGCCATGTTGGAATTACCAAAATTTGTGATTCCAACTTGGTCAAGTGTTCCAGTCCTCATAAAAGTCATAATTACAACCTGTATATTCTAGGGGTGTAACAATATATTGTGTCACAATACAAAAATGCTGAGATTTTGAGATTTTGTGTCAGTACTACATTAAACTACTATATATAATGTTGAATATAATGTATAATAACGCAATGTGGGGATATTTGTGGGTCCTGATAATAGCAAATGTCTTATATTACCAGTAAAAAGTGGCCTACATTATTTTAAATATATCTAGTCAGTGACAGAGTGCAAGCATTTTCGTCTAAAATAATTCTTTATTTTCAGCTTCATAATCATGAATATTTTTATTCTGGTGTCACCATTGTCCTGTGCATTGGGTTACCAGCACCAAGTCCAAGCTTATTCATTTCCACCCCCAATGTAAAACCAAATTTAGCATTTTAATCAACAGTGCATTTTTTGTTAACCTTTTGCCATATGTCTTGGAGTATCGCCATAATATTGTATCATGAGTGTTATGCATTGAATCGTGACATGAGGGTATCGTTACACCCTAGTATATTCTGAATTTTTGGAGAGCCCCGACTTGTACCCCCTGACCTCTGCAATGTCATGCAGAAACACTCGAAACGGCAGCGGCTTCAGCAGTAAAATGTAGTGAAACAGTTATTTCATTCTAATAATTCCTATAATTGAATATTGGTAATGTGTTAATAATCCAAGAACACATACAGTTTAATGTAGCTGGCACAGAGTTGAATAACTTTCTAATGCCCTCAGTGCCCTAAATAAACTTTTTTTATTCATAATGTTTATTAATAAGGTATTTGCATAACAACTGTTAATTGTTGTATTATAGTTTTATCTATTAATTACTCAAATTACACAGATTCATTTTGACTTTCATAGTGTTGCCATAGAACATGAACAGCTCCAAGTAGGACGTCCCGGGTTGTCAGTAATTACGGTAATTATAGAATTTTGTGAACACAGCCTTAGTTCCAACATCTACTGCCCTGTAAATATATTGTAATTTATTCCAGTAAATATTGTGTAAAATAAGCATTATTTTCAACAGTTTTGTGCACATATGTATATATTGGCCACCACCTTAGGTATTGATCAGGCCTTTGCTATTAAAAGGCTTGTATTGTTAACATGAATATAGGAGTGAATGAGGAAAATACTGTCTTAGGATGTGTGGGTTTCCAGTGGAATGAAATGAATATGGGCATGTTGCCTTCAACACAAGTGGGGGAATAAGGGAAGTTTCCAGAGTCCATGCAACTGGTGTTTTAGAATTGGCTTTGACAAAGTCTTGTCTGGAATTGTGGAGAAACACAGAAAAATGAACATACTCACACAGAGAGAGAAAACACCCTAGCGACAGTGCTATTGCAGTGGTGACAGTCGTAATTGGCTACAGGTGTACCCTATCTGATGCTGCCAGGTTTCTAAGTACTCTACACACAATTTAAAGCACTTGCAAAATGGCCATAGCATGACGTTTGGCGAGAGGAGCTTCTAAATGATCTACTCACTCTGGGCTAATTGGCTTTTGATACCAGGCCTCACTGTAACCTGAGAATTGCTGTGGATTTAGACGGTTCAGAAGTACAGAACATTGAACTGATTGTAAATGGGGTTGTTGAGGAGCTGCTGATATGAAGACAAGCTTTCAAGTAGATACAAATCATTAAATGCTCTTTTAGGTAGAGGAGAAATGCGTTGTCCATCTGTTGGAATATTTGATTACATGATACACTGATGTTTGGAATCTCACTTTACACTCATTTACCAAAGTCAGTAGGTCCAGGAAATTGTCCATTTGTCATGTAACGCTTCCATTTCTTTCCATCTAATAACATTTAGCATTTTGGCAATGCCAAATACAAAATGTGACCAAGAGACATCAGGTTCCATTCAAAACATTCAGAGTCCCGACTGTGAACATGGGAAATCTCGCAAAATCTCTCGCAGTCAAACGTGACTTTTAGAGTAAACAAACATAGATTTGGGTCGACAGGCGAGAAGAAATGGCGATAATAGTGTTTGGACTGCTTTTTATGGAAAACGTGTAGAAAAAAAAGAAAAAGGTTTGGATGAAGTCATGGAGATGCTATGAACATGGACTTTACATGTTACAGCGTGAGCGGGAGGTAAGTCAAAATACAGAAAATATCACAAAATACAGCTTGCTTTCTGATTGGCTATCGTTTTGTTCCACATGACAATCTACAGAGTGCGTGCATGTTTGTCCTCGGGGTTCCCCCAACACAACAGGATTTTATGTTGGATATTTATGATTTGAGATCGGTTCGGCCCTGACGTTCTTCTTAAGAGCAGATTCAATCACTTAACACACCTCACACGACAGGAACATTTAGATAATCCGTAGAACCAACAAGACAATCGGGACTTGTTGGAAGGGGAGATGACATTCACAGGATTGTTGTTTTTTGGTGCTCTTTTTACCTTCTTGCCCAGTGACATTCCAGAAGAAAAGGGGCAAGCGTTCATGCTGAGTTTATCTGAATACGCTGCACTGTACTCCGTGTACTCCCCACTGGGCTGTAACCATGGATTGGGTCCCGTTGCATGCCTCATGTTTCCCCTGCAGCATGTACCAGAGAGCTACTAGATTGTTTACATTTAGAGCCTCTCCACCTCACAGGTTCCCCATGAGTCATTGTGGTACATTGTGTATTAGGGTGTTTTGATTAGTAGGTCAAAAAGTTTGCACTCCATAGGAGTGGAGCTAATTGGTTAATGGAGTCGACTAGCTTGAAAGTCGAAAACCATAAAATGAATTGCAATTATTTTATTCTGTTGACAGCCTTAATTTTTAACAGAATTCAAAATGTTTAATTTCAGGTTTATTACACTATTCTAATAATGTGTAGAAAAAATAAAACACTGCATGCTGTCAAACTAAAACTGTAATATACGAAGATGTTTCACTTGTATAGAAAAAATTGCATTGTGCAATATCACAGAATAAGTCCTGCCTTCTAAATAAAAGAGCCAATCAGCAATTGTTAAAGTCATAGCATCAATGCAACTGCAATAGAAATGGTCTGTGTGCTAAGATGCACTTTTGGCATATGCGCATAACTTGACATTTACTGTATAAGGTACATCAGATTTATGTCAGATTGTTTTGCCAATTTATGTAATTTTAATGTGGGTTTGGCAAGCAGTTTTTAAGATTTCAGTATTTCCCCATTCGAGTAAATGGGTGTCGGTCTTGCATGCCGGAATTAGCTGCCCAAAGGTATTGCAAATATGACTGCAGACTGAGCTAACTTTTCTTAAAAGAAACTAAAACCCAGCCTAATACAGGATTTCCTCAAGTCTTGGTCAGCCAACCCACCAACTAGTCAAAAATCTGCCATTTTACACGTTGTTTTGCCCATTTATACCTCAAGACAGACAAGTCTGCTAGTTGTTCAGTCAGCTGACCAGTCAGCTTTGAAAATATGTAGTTTTGCACATCCCTGCTGTTTTTGAAAGTTCTTTTCTTTACAGGAATGTTTCATTGAGCGACTATTTCATCATCACTGATGATGTTCACAAGATGTGAGTTCAGATGAATCATCTAATCTCTCTTTAATTTGATAAATTGTCAGTATACGCACACACACTGACCTTCCAAGAGAAGATGTTTGTGTTGAATCCTATTTTCCATTGCACCGAGTTCCAGTCTAAACAATGTGATAATCTCAGTATCATTTGTCAGAGTGTCATGTCAAGTAGCCTGGACAAAACATCCTCCTTTCTCTTATCCAGCTGGAGTAGGGCTGCACGATATACCTGCATACGTAACGCGGTATAATGCCCGCCTATGGTCTTCATTGGCTGCCCGCGAACAACGTCTACTTTGACCTTCCCTCAAACACTGTAGCTGGTTCGTGTTGTGTACATGTCGAGAAGACAGTTTTCTGCTCTGCAAAAGCAAATTGTCTTTGTAAACACTTCCAAAGGAAGAGAATGTGAAGAGTCAGTAGTTAAAATTACCACAGTATAACAGCTGTATAACCTTTTTACGACGACTTCTCAAATCTCCATGAGGTCTAATTTCTAAATGGGATTTGCAAAACGTTTATCCATTAAAGATGGGACAGTACCCACTTTATTTGGACCAACGTGTTTCTTAGAATCAGAACCTGTTGTTTTTTATATTGTGTAGGTCTTCGGCTAACCAGATAACAATAAGTTACTGTTGTAACCCCGGTTCTTCTCTGAAACATCGAGTGAAGAGATCCACCTATGGGAAGGGCATCCATACCTGACCTCCGCGCCTAGTGACAAACATTGCATACATTTTATCAGTTCATGCCTTCCCTGGAAATTGAACCCATGGCCTTGGTGTTGCAAGTGCCATGCTCTACTGTTTAAACTACAGGAACACTGCAGTGCATCTAAAGACATCTGTAAAGAACGTTTAGGCTATGCTCAGAATACAATACTAGCTTAGTGCTTAAGTATAGAATAACGTGCAGTATATACTCTATAGCAGGCCTATTCAGGGTACAGGCCAAATCCATCCCGTTTGAAAATCAAGACTATCCATCATTTTGATGGATGTATATTTTCACCAGAGAAGTCATTGTTCTACAAAATATAGTAACGGTTGATCTTTTTAAGGTGACTTCTGTTTTTTTTCTTGGATTTAACTTTTTTTTTTTTTTTTTTTTATAAGGTTAAAATGTTTCTAATGACGAAACCTTTAAAAGCTATAAATACTGACATTTTATATAGTGATCAAATATTAAACTTTATTGTAGCACTGTTATCTCATTTATAGTAGTTTTTCCATTATATAAAAAAAATCCTCTCTCGACCCACATGCCTTAAAGGTTTTTTCCATTTGGTCCTTTTGTTGTTAAATAGACCTGCTGTACAGTATACATTGATTAAAAAAAAAAGGTATATGAAACAAGTCATTATGCAACCATAAATGTTTCACACAGTAGTATGCTACATTATAATCACATAACCCCATTGTATTTCATGTTTAGTTGTTAGTGAGATTGTCCAGTTATTCTTTCTTACTTAATTTGATCCTTTGAAAATTTGCACATACAGGCCTACTAAATGTTATTTATAATTCCATATGCATAAAATCTGTTGGGTATGGATAGGTCATTTGGCCATTATGTTTGGCCTCTGCCAGGTTAGAGTAAACATCTCGTTCATTAAGCTACTGGACTGAGGCCAGGCTATTTGTCTTCTGTGACAGTTTTCCCACTGGTTTAGGCAGGTGGTTCAGATACCCTTACACAGCACATCTGCAAGTGAGATGGTATGTGATACACTGTAGCAGTGGTGCACTACAGTGAGAGAACATCTGTTTTTCCATAAAGCTTTTTTAGTTTTTTCTTGTGATCAGTGTTGTAACATACTCTGTTATAACTTGTTAAAGGACTTTGTAATTAGACCTTTTAAAATTAGACCTTATCGTCTTATCTTGATAAACTTAACGGCCAGTGTCAGGCAGGAATATTTAGTGAACCAGTTATGCAACTCCTAGTGATTTATACAGTAGCAGAACTGGTTATTTACATCATCCTCTGGGTTGTTACCACAAACCTTCTTGTTGAAGTTGTACTTTAACCACAGTAACCGTAGAGAAGTACTAGTTCATTTTTGGATAAATGTTCAGTATGTTCTGTTCTCGTGTTCTTGTTTTGTCGTTGCCTAGAAAAAAAAAGATACAGTTTATTGAACACTGCAGACTTTATGTAGCCCCGGCCCTTTTCAGCGCTGCGCTCATTGTGTTCTGTCTTCCGGTTTGTATTTCCTCAGCATGAAGGTAACATCTTACGATTTTATGAATGAACCACTCGTTTTAAAGACTTCCTGGTGACATTTGTTATGTCATCCTCTTCAAACATTACTATTCTCATGATAACATTTGTTAACTCTACAATAAGTAAATCCACTTCACCAGCTAATTACTCTTCGACAGCAATGCTGTAAAAATGAACAGCTACTGCAAAAACGGAAGTTCAAAGACAAAATTCTAAAGATGGCGCCGCGCTTGTTTCTCTGGCGCACAAGTTCATTAGGTGCTGTCCCATTGGGAACCTGTAAATAAATAAATATTTTAGGCTATAATAATGAGTTTACTGCATTATTTAGACGTAAAACAATTCATGAAACACAACAGCTGATTTATCTAAAAATAAAATCTAATCGGAAACTTATCCGGAGCACACAATTCAATTTTTGGGTCAAATGCATAATGTAGTTTACACTTGCTTCACTGTGTCCCAGTGATATTTTATTGTGTTCGCTTTAACTAAGAGCCTTAACAAATGTTTTGGGGGTTTTTTAATAAAAAAATATTTTAATATTCTAATAAGTAAACTAGGCCTACATGTTTGAAACCAACAAAACCACTTCAACACAAAAAAATGTAATTCAAATATGTTTTTGAAAGTCTCTTTTGTTCACTGTTTTCTATTGTAATATTTTTGAAATGTATTTTTTTTTTCCTGTGTTGGCAAATCTGAATATTAATCCAGTCTTCAGTGTCACATGATCCTTCAAAAATACTTCTAATATTCAGTTTTGGTGCTCAAGAAACGTTTCTTATTATTATCAATGTTGAAAAGAATTGTGCTGCTTTATATTTTTGTGGAAACCGTGAAACTTGCAGTATTTCTCAGGTTTATTTGATAAATAAATAAAAATTCAGAAGAACATAAATTGTTTAAAATAATTTTATAAAAATTGTCACTTTTTATTAATGTAATGCATCCATGCTAAAAATAAGTATTAATTTCTTACAAAAACAAAAATCTTTAAGTGGACAATTTGTTTAATTGGAAAACCTTACCAACAACTTCCCAGTGTGACAACTAGCCCCGGTGCCCCTTGTAACACAAATATCCAGTTAGTAAATGTATGTCTATCTCATGTCCACCCGTTTCCCCTTCTCTTTCACTTCTCTCTCTTTCCTTCTGCTCTTACACTAACACAGAAAATGTGAGTGAAAATGGTGATACATCTTTGTTCATAACACAGAGAAAGTTTTAGGGATGACTAAACATGGCGTTGTGTGCGCAGATCTCTAATTTCATCAGGCGACTTTATTTATCATTGAATGAAACGCGTGAGCTTACCATGAGATAACATCTGAGTCAAAAGGGTTTTGTGCTGATTAGCGATCTTTGATGAATTCGAGATCGTGAGAAAGAGCGATGCTGTTGGAAGCAGACACACACGACTGTGGCCCAGGGAAATCTGCATCCAGAGTAAGACCGATGTGGAATTTTAAAACGGAGATGATGTCAATAAAGCCATTACATTTTTCCATTAAACTCATTCTCCATCCTGTTAAACACATGCAGCCAGTGGGACTGAATCTACCGGCTCTGTCTCGTTGCAGTTATAAACACATATGCGTCCACCTTCACCAACTAGTTTGTCAAATAAACATCTTTCAAGTGCGTTTGAGCAGAACAGCTCTTAAAGATGCCTCATCATCATGTCTGTCACTGTTAGGTGTCTACTTGAATTGTAATGTTATGGCTGGCTGTCGTAAGTGTGTATGTGATTTGGTGGCTCAAATGCATTAGCTGCTCTGTCACACCACTTCCCTTCAGTGGGGGAAACGGCACTTTCTGATTATTTAAATGGTATCTCACTCTAAAGCGTCACAGTGGGTGCTATTAGTAATATAATAATATGCGTCAGTGTACATTGTTTTTTTGTTTGTTTTTTGGCAAACTAGCAAATGTCAGGATTCTTACAGTTACATTTTATGAGATTTAATGTTTCGTTTAGTCCTGAATATCAAGTAAAAACATGAGTGCTTGTTGTCTGGAGAGGAGATGTTAGTGGAATTGTTGTTAGTGGAAACCTGGCAGTGGCGGAAATGAGTCATTTGACAGATGCAGCATCTGGATGGGAGGGAGGACAGAGCCGAGCCATGGGTTTATGTAAGATGAAGCTAATCCTTAGTGATTGGGATTATATAAAGTCTACATTCAAAGTGTATTTTATTCTCTCTCTCTCTCTCTCTCTCTCTCTCTCTCTCTCTCTCTCTCTCTCTCTCTCTCTCTCTCTCTCTCTCTCTCTCTCTCTCTCTCTCTCTCTCTCTCTCTCTCTCTCTCATAGTCGCATCTGCTATTTCTCTCACCACCTCTCCTCCTGCACTCTTTTTTATTACTTGGATATAAGAAATACATTATCTTATCGACAAGAGATATTCTTAATAAGAAAGAAAACAACAGGTTTTACATATAAATGCTCATTTTTTTTCCCCGTATTTATTCGCCTGTTTAATCATACTGCTCAGTAGTTGGTGGATTCTGAGATTGATTTGAGATTACTTGATTACATGCATTAATTTTATGTGCCATGAGGGGGCGATGGTCTTCATAAAGCTGACAACATGACCTTTTTCTCATGCTGTGAAATGTGATCAAGTCTTTTAGTGCCGTTGAGAGTGACATCTCGTGGGTGATTCATAAAAGCTACATATTACATAAGAATCTATACTGGCATCTGCCCACTATGCATCTGTACAGTAGCAGATGGTTTTATGAACAGATTATTGAAAGAACAGCAATTGCTCCTAGTTTCAGCATATACACATTGGGGGCCAAAAGTCTGAGATCATTCTGAAAATATGGGATTTCAAAATTAATTTAAGTCTGGAAATGAACAGGACGTTAGAGTATTTAGAAACATTTATAATAAAGAAACATTGACATAAAATTAAGAATACATATTTCTTATTCTACACTTTGTCGGTCAATAATTAAAGATCCATATAAAGTTAACAGAGAATAATACAGAACATTTACAATCAGCTTTGCATTTATTAATGTCCCCCTGTGGTGAAAATCAAGTTTTTAATTTTATTTGTGTCTATGTGGTGTTTTTAATATGCTTTAAGACAAACCATGTGCAAATTCATAAGTCAACACCATTGCTGAGTATTTTCTCTTTAAAGGTAACATATCATGACTTTTTCCATGTTTAAGTGCTATAATTGGGTCCCCGCTGCATCTACCAACCCAGAAAACGTGAAAACGTGTTTTGGTAAGCATTTCTCTGCAAGCATGTCAAAAAATAAGCCGATTAGATTTTGCTCCCCTTCTGACGTAGGAAGGGGATCTTATTATAATATTACTGCCCCTTAATCTGCATGTTTTCTCACACGGTGCCGCCATTTGGTTTCGCAAACGAAAACAGTTTCACCAATTCTAACGCAATAGCAAAAGTTTGAGCAAAGCATGCAAACTGTTCTGTCGTTGCTGCACAGACGAGCACAGTTTGAGCCCAACCTCAGATGAGACAAGAGAGCAGTGGATTCATTTTATTTTCAACGGAAATCCCCCAGAAATCGATAAATCAATGTAGCTCCACAAAAACTTCATAAATGTATCCACTAACTATTCAGACAGGTCAAGGTGCGTCTAAAAGTTGCAACCTCTTCCTGAGTCTGCTGCACTCCGCTGCTGGTTATTTCTGAGATTTTGGATGAGTGAGATTATTAGCGTTTTGTTATTGTATCCGAAGCTTGTGTAAGGGATCAGCCATCTTCTGAACGGAGGCGGGGTGCAGCAGCTCATTTGCATTTAAAGGGACACACACAAAAACGGAGCGTTTTTGCTCACACCCAAAAGGGGGCAAATTTGACAAGCTATGATAAATGATCTGGGGGTATTTTGAGCTGAAATTTCACAGATACATTTTGGGGACACCATAGATTTATATTACATCTTTTGAAAAGGGGCATAATATGTCACCTTTAAAAAAATACAGTCTCAAAAACACGGTTTGAAATCAATGGTGTTTCTGACGTCACAAACTACACGTCAACGTGCCGGCGGGCTTTAGCATATCATTAACCGCAAGCTAGCAGGGGAGTCTCGAGAGAAGGCATTCATTCTTTGTGCATAGGGGTGTGCGACATGTATTGTCTATGATGATATTGTAATCATTGTTTAAACGATGTGCGAGGCACTGCGAGCTGACATCGCATTTGTCACTCATTCTTTCACTGTGTGATGATGTATGCAGTTATAGGAATGTCCCCAAATGAGTTTTTTCTTATATTTATATCATATTATGTAGTTATATTACAATATCACATGAGCAAGAGTGCCGTTTTCCTGTGCACAATTGCAAATGTGATATTTATTTTATGCAACAGTTAAATGAACAATAAGTTAACATTGTGAGTTACATTTTAGACACAATATTGTCAAAATTGTTTGTTTTCCCTCTATGTCGCCGACGAAAATTTCAAAATTAAACCGTTGCAGAGTCTCCATGCAACAGACAGCGATGATTTTTTTTGTGTGACTGAAATCCGCATTTTGAACGAATCAGTTTAACAATTCAATGACTCATCACTTGATTCTTTCCTTAATGAATCAGCCATTTGAACAAATAGGTTGAATGAATAACTCCCTCAACTCACTTAGTAAGACAGTGACTTGCTGCCACCTATTGGCGTTTTTAGTTTCATATTTAAAGTACCCTTTAATTACAACGTTAAAATTAAAAATCAATTCATATATAAATATTGAATTAAAAAAAATCTCATAGCTTTGTTTATGCAATTATAAATGCAAATCTGATGCCGCTTGTGTGTCACCTTTGCGCAGCAATTTTGATTTAATGATTTAATTTGACTGGTAACAGTGGTACTGTGTTATTATTCTAATAGAATTTAATTTGAATGTTAGATTTTGACGTAAAAGGTGATTCATACATCTAATAAGTTTAGAAAAAATGTCCGTACAGGTATATAGGTGAAAATGCCCCATGAAATCAATGGTGGCAAATATCGACTAGACGAGTCACGAACGCCGTGCTAAGTGAGCTGGTTGATAGGAATTACGTTTGTGAAATCTAACGTAGCGCGGCGTTCGTGGCTCGATTAGTCGAGACTGTTTTCCAAGATGGCTCCTGCATGTAAACGCGTAATGTACTGTCTTTATAAAGTATCTTCTTATTAAACTGTCTGTACACTTACAAAGTTCTCAATGCTTCGGTTTGCATGTAGGGACCCTCATTATGCTACCGTGTTAGTGTGAGGCTATTTTGAGCCTTGTTAGTGGTATTAACTAGCGATTTACTTTTACTTACTCTGTATCCCATATAATAGTGTTATGAGCTAATCTGTTTTTAAAAGATAAAACTCTTTACATTCGATTTTCATGAAAACGCATCGCAGGGAACGATCGACTCGGTAACCATGTGTTAATTAACCCCAGGTTCATTTTTCACTGGATTTGTCCTTTAATAAAAATGTTAATTTCTGTCACTGCTATGAACTGACCACTGCATAGAACATGAATAATATGAATATCTTCGTGAGTCAGCTGTCAACAACAGGCCTAAACCAGCCATGGTACCAGCACAAAAACACACTCAGCAAAATATCTTCTAATTATTATCAACAAAACTTTGAAAATATCAAGATACATTTTTGTCAATATTGCACACTCCTAATGTACAGTATTCATTTTTATTTCTTCAGGTCTTAAAAATGTCTTAAAAATCCTTAAATTTGACTTTAAAAAGTGTGCAGCAACCCTGTATTACGATGTTATGATGAACTATATGCCCTTCTCCACTGACATTCTGTGTTCTTCAAAGCGTTTCTGATTATTGTTAGAAGGCAGACTGAGATGGCGAACGTGAACATGGTTTGTGTATCATTAGCAACACATTATTAGCTGTTTAATAGCATAGTCAAGCAAAAGGCTAATCATATTAATTACCGTCATGTGTCCGACATTTTAAATAGCGATACCATTGTGCAGCGTTTACCTCAGTAAGTTGGCCGAGTGAATCTTTGAGCTGTGAGTGAGTGGAGTGGGGCTATTTAGGATATTCATGGAACTGCTTATTCTAAATGAAGCAAGGGTGTAGAGTTACATGCAAGTTATTTTAAGGAATTTTTTTTCACAGGGAATAAAAAAGTTTAAATATGTCATTTTGGTGATCAAAGATGAGGTTTAAGGGATACAATTATTGACTACATGGGGACTTGCAAATTTTTAACCTTGATCATGTGAACTTTACTCAGACATTCAGAGTTTCTTGCCTCCAATGAAGCTCAAGATTCTTATAGATCATTCTCAAATCATGCTGGAGAACAGGTTTTTGATCAGGTTTTTAAAATTGTACTTTTACAGAAACCTGTGGAGTTAGGCTTGAGTGGACTGCTGCTGTCATTAAAGCAAAAGAGGAACAAACTACTAAGAAATTCCAAAAATCATTTTTTTATTTTTTATAAAATGTTTTTTTAATTCATAATTAATTTATATATGTTTTATCACTAGAACTCCCAAGGCGGTCATTTTGACCGTTTTTAAATTTTACAGTGTAATAACTTTGTTAAAATAAAATAAATGTGGCTGTAGGACTCTGACTTTTCCTAAATATGTGTATATTTTATTCTGACACTGTTATTTTATTAAAATCACAAAACACACAACAGTTCTGACTATTTCTACCTAGAATGACCATAACGGTCATTTTGACCGCACGCATTATAAATATAAGTCCGCTACATTGCATGTTTTGCAGAGGGACTTCATCACACGACTGGCGAGCGAACTTCGCTCCGACCACATGGAATCAAAAGCCATACAACTGGAGGAACTGCAAACAAAATAAAACCAAGGAGACATGTGCCAAATGTCACAAACTGTGTGGGAGCTGCACACGAAAGGCGGTGTTTACCTGTGTGGAATGTGCGTAAAGGCTGATTTATACTTCTGCGTCGGACCTACGCTGGAGCCTCTACGCTGTAGGCAACGCGTTGGTTTTCTTTCATACTTCTGCGTCGTTGTCCGCGTTCACGCACGCAGAGGGAGCGGTCCTAGCAGACCAATCACAGCGCTTGCGTCCGCGTAGAGTTGACGCGTTGTTACATTTTTGGAGAGGTGCACGTCAGGGTACGCCGAAGGGTACGCGCGCTACACACAGCCTACGACGTAGCTACGGCGTAAGTTCGACGCAGAAGTATAAATTGGGCTTAAGCGTCAATGATGCGGGGTGTTTGCGCCGTTCAAATGGGCAGTTAACCTGATTTTGTTCATTAATATTTTTTGTTCACTGAAACTAATCGTTCTAAAGCAGTTCGTTTTCTTGTTTAGCTAATGTTCATGTTTTTTTCTTTGCCTGTTTGTATACATTTTCACATTCATTTGAATTAAAATTTTGTACTAAACGGTATGAAGCTTTGACGTTTCCTAACTTTTGTGCATGTCTATTCACGTGGTGAGTGCGGTGAAAAAAATATTATTTTGATGCAAAACGTTCCTCAAATAGAGGCAGCACCTGTCGGGGGAATCTTTCTTTTGTGCTTGTTTTAAGGGCTATGACGACAGGAATTAAAAGCTTCATTGGAAAAGAGAAGGTTAACATGTACAATAGATATGACATGACAAAAATGACGTTCAGTACGGCCATATGAACGTCAAAGTATGAATGGTCAGAATGACCGCTATGGTCGTTCTAGTAGTTATGGAATTCCGGTAGTTCTAGTGTTATATCCCTGAATTTCATTAAAAATTAAGAATAAAAAATTAAACCTTTTGGCAGCACTTTATTTTCATGTGTCATTGTTGCATCTATTACATGTAGTTACTTTAGTAATAACTATAAATTATGCATAATTACATGCAACTAACCCTAAACCAAACCAAACCCTAATCCTAACCCTATAGTAAGTGCATGTAGTTACTCAGTACTTATATGTATAATTATAGTGTAACAAAGACACTATAACCTTTGTAAGGTTTTGTATTTTAAAATTACAATTATTCCTATGACCAATCACAACAAGCCCCATACGCTTAGCTACCAGCGGAGATAACTGGTAGATTAGACTCTTGCCTTATCCGGTCGGCAAAACAGCAAAAACGCCCTTCTTGCAAGAAACGATTCGAGCTCCGTCTTCTGTTCCTCTTTTAGATAAAAAGCCAAGTCTAACTCGTTCATTGTAGCGGCCAAAGCCTTTTCAAACAACTGGTGTTCATCCAAAGCCATCTTGCAATGTTTACTAATGACTTCACGTCACAGCGCTGTCGTCATCTTTTTAGCTCGCCTCTGGCCCGCCTATATCAGATAACCCGATGTGATTGGTGCAGCTCGGATACAAGGGCATATTTAATGAGCATCATTACTCGACGCCAGAGTAAACTCACTGAGCAAATTCAACTTGTGCTCTCGCGAGAACTCTGGATTTCCAGGGTAATTATTCCTATGATGGCAAAGCTGAATCATCATAACTGTTCGTTATTTAGTCATCATCACTGTGCATTTAAGTTCCTCTTTGTTCCCAGTTGAGTTGTCCAGTATTGCCCTCCTACACGCTGTAACGTTGCCATTCGCCTGCTAATCATTTGTGGATTACCTGTTTGTTTTATTTAATAAATCTTTTGTTTTGGAAAATCTTTTGGCTCTTCATCATCTAGACTAAATTGTGACGCAATCATTGTCCAGCACTGAGTTGCTTCGTCACCACCATCCCTGTCCATCACAGACCCTGCTTTCACACCCAGTCTTCCTCTCCTGCACACTCCACCGAAGCCAGCCATTCCCTTGGCTCTGCCTCCACTGACGTGCTCCTCGCCCCCCTCGGCTCCACTGGGCTCTCTCCTCCTACCGGCCTCACCTTGGTCAGTCATTGCCCCATCATCGCCACAGACTTCCGGGCTGTCTGCTGCGCTCAATCCCTCCACCCCCACGGCTCCGTCGTCCTCCTCCATCCCTGAGGTTCCGCCAAGATCCTCACTCACATAGGCGTTGCCTCAGTCCTCTGGCCCTCTGACTCCGCCTTGGTCTCCCATTCCTTCAGCATCACCGGGTTTCTCTGTCCAACGGACTCCACCTGGGCCTTTACATCTTTAGGCATCATTGCTTTTGGTTGGGCTCAAAGGACCACCTTGGCTCCTCCCTTCATCACTGCCGCCATGGGTCGCCTCCTTCATGGCTGTCTCCTGGGTCGGCCGTCCATTCCTCCTTGGATTCTATCACCATCAGCTTCTCCATGGGTCCCCCCTTCGTCAACTCCTCCATGGGTCCTTCAACCATCATCTCCTCCATGGCTTCTTCCACCTTCTGCTCCGCCCTGGTTCCTTCCATCTGCCCCCCATGGATTTCCAGCGCCTCGCCAGTCCCTCCTCCACCTCCTGAACCTACACCCTTCATCCCTCAAGCCATCCATCAAGGTGCGAGCACGGGCCTTCCCGGGAGGGGGGCGTTCTGTCACAATCTGAGTGTTTAGTTTCATTTTCATGGACTTTTGTTTTTGTTTGTTTCTCTTTAATTACCTGTTTCCTTTGTTCTATTTTCCCGCCAGTCTTTAGTTGTCATGGACATTCATTCATTCGATCATCACACCTGTTAGTTATTTAGTCATCATAACTGTGTATTTAAGTTCCTCTTTGTTCTCAGTTCAGTTATCCAGTATTGTCGTTCCTACATGTTGTTACGTTGCCATTTGACTGCTAAGTTTGTTTTATTTAATAAATATTTTGGTTTGAGAAGTCGAAAATTGTCTGTCGAATATTATAGGTTGAATTATTAAACAGAATTAATATTTTGGAAGTGAAATCTGAAAGGTGAATATGGATTATTGAATTTTATTACTGAAAATGTGTGTGAAATATTTTGAATTGAAATATTCACAGCTTAAATATACAACCATGTTGAATTTCAGTCCATAAAAATTCAAGCCCTAAAAATACAATGCATTAAAAAATGCAAGCAATGCATATTTTTTCAAGTAGTGCAATTCAACAAGCTTTTTTTTTTTCAAAAACATTTGTCATTATTTTACTTCCATATTTAAACCTTTAAATTCAAATATCCCAGAGTCCCTGGAAATCAGATTTTATTAATCCCTTTGGAGGTTTAAGCTCTGTTATCCTGCTGCTAACATACACTCTCCATGATCTCTTTATGTGATCTCTCGCTCGCTCTCTCTCTCCCTCCCTTTGGTGCATAACCGTTATTTTCCTCTCCGCAGTAGGAGCTGATAGCCCCCTCATTACGCACGGCAGGGGAACATCAACATGCTTTTTCCTTGCAGAGATTAACATGCAGAGCTGGTCATAAGCAATCAAATGAGCTGGTGTTGGCAGTCCACTACATGACCAGTCGTTCCCCTCCCTTTATCCTCTTTCTTGTCTTCTCTTCCCTTCTCGTACCTCCTCAGTGTGTATTTGTTGTTCTGTGTAACACAGTACTGCTCTACTAACCCAATTTGGCATAATCTTAGTGTTGTGCTGTAATGCACAGTGGGAGTGTTTGTGTAAGTGCTGTCTGGATCTCTCTGTGTGTGTGTGTGTGTGTGTGTGTGTGTGTGTGTGTGTGTGTCTGTGCACTCGTGTGTGCCTATTACGTAAATGCGATCATCATCTCTTGTAAGCCTGTCAGCCAGAAATAGACTGATGGAAAAATACAAAAGAAATAGTGGTGTGAAGGATGTGAAAGAGAGAAAATGGACTGGAAAGGCGATTAAATATAATGTGAAACTCTACCTGAACCTGACTGATGCTTAATATTTTCCATTTCCTTATGCCTTTAAAGTCAGCATGAAACGGAAGTTGTGGTAGTAATTTTTCTTCCCTATTGTGATGTTTATCCATGTGAAATGGCTTCTCGAATTGGAAAAAATGTTGGGCGGGACATGATTTTGTCCATGGGGAATTGATTGGATTGTCAGATCATTGTGGTTTGCTATTGCTGTGATGTCATGTGAGTGACAGGTTGTCCCACCCTTGTGCCAATAAACACGTCATCAGAGAGAAGAAGAGATAATGCTGCAAGAGGGAAAGTTAATTTGATTAAAGATTACGAGTATTTGAAGTAAAAAATTAATTATGTGCACGGATAAATCATTTATAATAAACACTGCAATATTCCATAAAGACCACAACATCTGCTTTGACAACAACAACAGACAACAGAGGTTACTTTGTTGACATATAAACTTGTTGACAAATCCAGATAAATCCAACTTGGTTTAGATCAGGTTCAGCGGTCTCACAAAGTTCGGTTTAAATGTTCTGTCAATTCAGGTTTGATCCAGAGTTTGCGCTTAACTCTGAAGCGTGTGCACCTGAAAGTGTGACAGCCAATCACACGAAACATGGAGAGCGTCCGTTTGATTCACTTCTCGCAAGAGAGACAGCACAATTTACTTCTCTTCTGAAGGGTTAAGAGATCATTTTGAAAATTAGCATGAAATTAAAAGCGTTTACAAGGCAGGAATAAACACTGCTGCTTCAGTGAAAGTTTGAGAAGGCAGCTGAAAGAAAATATCTGACTATATCTGACGTTTAAAAGCATTATATATAATGTAATATGTAATTGTTATATACTATATACTATATAATAATTATATGAATATATTATATGAATTAAAAAATATGAATATGTTCTTAATTACAATTCATATCATATAAATATGATAAATAATTAGCAGTAAAAGTTGAGCAATTTTGTCTTTTTTTTTATTATATATATATATATATATATATATATATATATATATATATATATATATATATATATATATATATATATATATATATATATATATATAAACTGCAGCTGGAGATACGGGGGGAGTGGCTTTGTTGCATCATGTCACTCTGCTTACAGCTGATTGGTCCAGTTTGGGTTTGCAATCTCTAACTCCGAATAAATCCACACTCTGGAGCAGGTTAGGTGTGTAGCGTAAGTTGCCATGGCGATGAACAACGCTAAAAACCAATCCACCTTCTTGTGCCCGAAAAAACAGAGTTTGCTCAAACTAATCTCGAACTTACCTGGGTAGCAACTGAAACCAGGCCACAGGACTCCATAAATTATTTCAGTCTTTCATTCATTTGTTAAATGACAGACACAAACATGGACTGCGCACGGTAACGAGATGATATCTGACAAAACCGCATACACAGTTTTATCAACAATTTAGATTTTAAATTGTCTCAGTTTTTGTCACATTTGTGACCATTTAGTTGCCCTATAAATTGGCAAGTGTGCTCTGTGCAGTACAAATCCGTTTCTTATTTTATTAAATAATTATAAATAATCCTTTAAATAATTCATAATGAATTCAAATTGTATATAATAGCAAATTACATTTATTGATATTGATTGACCGCAAAGTAATATAGTTCATCAGCCTAGCCTTTGTTTACACTTTCCAAACAAAGTAGAAGCTTGGCACATTAATATATGTGCAGTTACAGTTATATGTTTATCTATATTAACAACGGCTACAACATGGCCCATCCAATCAGATTCCAGTGTCTGTAATATTCGTTTTATAGCATTTCTTTGCTGCATCAATTTTGTTTGACGTTGATTGATTCAGGAGTTTATGATGTTTGTGTCCCAGGGAGTGTGCAGAGCTAGAGCTGTGTGAGTGTAAAGCCTGTCATGGAGATCAGTGCGATCTTCAAACCTGAGAATTTTGAAGAGAGAATACCTGTCACCAGTGTAACTGACATTCGCTGACTCCCACTGACTTCCATAGTATGGAAAAAACAATACAGACACTCTTCAAAATATCTTCTTTTGTGTTCAGCCGGTGAACTATCCCATTATGAAGGACTGAAATAGTCGAACAGAGTGCAAAAGAGTATGGAGCGGAGTGGAATGAGTGAGCTGTAACAACTTTTTGGCCTGCATTCCAGTTATATCTCATTGTCTAAAAGACCATTTGTAAGAAAAACAGGTCCTGTGAGCATTAGCGTCCATTTGAACCCTTTGACCCTTGCAATACCCATAGTGTTGTACAGAATTACATAAAAAAATTCAAAGTAGCATTTAAAGTTGTCCCGCAAACAAACAGAATTAGATAGTGACAATGTTTTCTTCTCGTGGTTTTCTTTATTTTTCAGAATAGCAGAATATAGACTACTATAACAACCATAGTGTAATTTGAAGAAATGCTCTCTCAATAAATAACAACTGTCATGAATACTACAAGCCTAATAATTATATAAAAATTAGAATAATGTTGGGTAACACTTTATTTTACAGTGTCCTATAGTTATAACTATAACCTTTGCCTAATTGCATGCAACTAAACCAAACCTAATCCTGCCCTAACCATATAGTAAGCACATATAGTTAATTAAAAATACTCAGTACTTAAATGTCTAATTACACTGTAACAAGGACACTTTAAAATAAAGTGTAATCGAATGTTTTTGTAAAAATAGTTTTAGATTAATTTGCACAACACTGATGTCACTGCTTTCAATTCCATAACAAGTACTCATTTACAACATTTGATCTCATTTGTTTTCTTTAATTATAGACATATAGCCTATACACACACTAACTGACCACATGCACACACCAACTGACTTATAAGATAGATAAATACAATATAGTTTGACAGACAGACATAATAATGAACCATACGTTTTTATCAATCTAAACAGCAATAAAACTCGCTGCAAGGAAATTTTACAGGATATGACTACGAGACTTCCTTCTGATCTTTGCTTTCCATTCTGTTTCAGTGTTATTGCGGTCTAATCCTCTTCAGCCATTTTTTTTTTCATGCACATCCACAAAAACATGCTCTCTGTTCGTAGGAGCCAAACTCAGTATGGAATGAGAATTACAGGGAAATTTCAATATGAACAGACAGAAACAAAGAGACTCAGGGGTAGGCTGTTTGAGACTGAGACCAAGGAGTTAAACCAATTAGAAATGGATGGAAAGAACAACGACTGGAGATTCGCTTTCATTTCGCTGCTGAGTATCATCAGATCTGAAGCCCCTTCTTTACTTAGCTTTGTGAATAAAAGGAAACAAAGCGGGCTTGTTTTTTCGTGCCTCTTCAGTTTCATTTCATAAATAGATTGATAAATAAAGGTTTGCAGTCAGATTCACTCTTTTCATCATTCTGATTTTCAGCTGGAGAGGAATAATGAATGTGCCTGCACAAAAGCCGTAAGCCAGAACATTTGTTCTAGTCCAGCTGAAAATAACACATGAAAAAGAGCTAAGAAAAGAGAAAGCTCTTCTCATCAGTTTAATGAATATGCTGGTTTAAGCATCATGTCATTATAATCTCCTTCTTAAGATCCTACAGTCATTTTACAAACAATACACATTTTAATACTGATACTTGAGGTTTTCAACATTATCACTTTCACATCTGTGATAAAATACATTCTTGAAAAATAAGCTTAAGTCTAACATATGAAAGTGCACATCATTTACCTACTTAATATGTCTTCTATGGTTGTCAAGATTTCCGGTACTTCGGCACCAAGCCTGTACTGAAATTTTAAAGTGTGATGCTAGCAGGATTTCTGCATTACTGGTAATAGAGTACTGGGTATCAGGGGCGTAATTTGTGGGGGGGGTTGGGGGGAGATAACCCCCCCCAATATTTAAAAATATGCATTACAACCCCCCCAATATTTATACCATGATCACATGAAAAGGAGGCATCAGGAGGCATACCCAAACTTCAACCCCCCCAATGTTCAAACCAAATCTACGCCCTTGCTGGGTATATTCGGTACCCATAGGCTAACTTACTGCTTTCAAATGCTCCTGTGTGTATCTCTGTGAGTGCTCTGTGAAGAGTTTCAAATGTTTCTTTTTATAGCATGTTTGTGAAGCGTTGAGCAATCACAGACATATCTGTTGAGCGTGTCAACGCAATGTCCAATCAGAGGTGTTTGTTACACCGTGTCTACACCGGACGCAAGCGGCGTGATGTGACGCGTCAAAATCAAATAGAACCCAATATAATCAGTAAATGCTGTCTACACTAGATGCGGTGCGACACTACAAATTCCCGACAGTAAACTTGTGCCCCATTCTATTTCTGACGTTCTTCAGGCGCTCGCGCTAATTCTGACACGAAAACGGTCGCTTCGTCGCATCTAGTGTAGACAGCAAGCAAGCTGCCCATAATAACTGTCCCACGTAATAACGGTCACATCCGGTGTAGATGAGGTGTTCGTCAAAATCCGCTTTTGTTCAGTGCGCACTTTATGGTGTATGTCCACTACAGCGGCAAAACACTGCACAATGCCGCTGACAACACTAAAATGCCTCAGCTTTGGAGTGTGTTTGAAGCAAGTATGTTTAATCGATTTTTTTTCAACACACTGGTAATAATCACATATACGAGCGATTACAGTTGGAAAGAAGCAAGCTTTGTTTCTGAATGCCCTATAAGATATGCTGTCAATTTTATAAACTTTTGTTAACCCAGCCAGTATAATCACAGTGATGGCATCTAAACTGCAATATTTAACATACATGATATAACATCTGCACAGCCCTAATGTGTAGGCTAAACAATATGATTTACGCACTAAATCCAGCATAAACTCTGGCACAATCTATATATATATTTTGGTAACACTTTACACTAAGGTTAATTTGTTAACATTAGTTAATGTATTAACTAACATGAACTAACCATGAGCAATACATGTGTTACTGTATTTGTTAATCTTTGTTAACTTTAGTTAATAAAAATACAGCTATTCATTGTTTGTTCATGTTAGTTCACAGTGCATTAACTAATGTTAACAAGATTTGAATAAAGTATTACTAAATGTTGAAATTAACATGAATAATTAATAAGTTAAAGATTAAGATTAATAAATGTTTTATAAGTGCAGTTCATTATTAGTTCATGCTAACAGGGAATGGCTGCCGTCCGCGTTTTTCGCTTGATATTTGCATAAAGTCGGGAACTGCCTAAAGTCCCATTCACACTGCCGGCGCCACACAGTTACAAAGCGACATGATCCCATTCATTTTCAATGGAGAGCTGGCGTCACAAGCCACAGTGACAAGTGGCGACAGAATGTAGATGTTAAATGACATGAGTTCAGAAAATGTTCATGCAAATGAGCTCACAACTTTTTCTCTGGTCCGCTGTCAATCCCACAATTCATTGCGCGAGCGTGAAGCTCAACTTCCATAGGAATGAATTGAAAACGCTTGCTATGCTTCACAGCAATGGACACATGCATTGTTAAAGTTCTGAACGCTTGTGAATTCTTTCATTATTACCAACAAAGTATACACGATTTAAGAGATTTGTTATGCAGTGTAGACAGCTTTTTTATAGTGGGAGTTATAGCGGGAGTTTTTGAAGGAGTGTAGATCTCTGTGCAGGCGCTGAACATAGTCTAAGTGATTGACAGCTTCAGTGATTATAAAGGGAGTGCTCTTTGCAAGTTTTCTGTTTATTACATGTCACACATAGTTTGAATAAAAGTTTTGTTTTTCATGCTGCTCAGTAGGCTACACTGCAAAGTTTCTGGATTTACAACTGATTGGCTGTGATATATTAACCATAGCAACAGGCAGGATAAAACTGTTAACAAAAATGTTACAATAGATGTGCATTAAGTCTTAGAGTGTAAATGCAAACTAATAGACCTGCCACTTGTTCTATGTCTATGTGTTTCTTTGTCCTTCATTTTATTACTCATTTTTTAACTTGATCTTTTTATAAACAATGTTTACTAAAACATTCAAAGGCTACATGCTGATGCTGTTTACATGTATTATTTACTTATAATTATTATCATCATAAATTAAACTAATTTAATTCATATTTTTATTTTCAAATAGTTCAATAAAATAGTACAATTGTTCCAACAGTTTGGTACCGAAATTTGTATGAGAAACCGTAAAATTTTACTGGTATTGGTACCAACTACTGGAATTTTGGTACAGTGACAACCCTAATGTCTTTCATAGGGGGGGAAAAAAGTCAATTTATTGGTTGTCTCATTTTTCTCGTGCTGTGTTGGACATGAACTCTTTTATTACTGAGTCTAATTTACAAGCAGATGGAAATTCATTTGGCACAAATTACTGGTTAATGCTTTGTTGATTGGCAGTTGCCATTTACCACTTGTATCTCGTTTCGACAGTATCACTAGTCATGACAGATTGTATTTCTCTCAGATGGACACTTTACATCACAATAGAGCTGGCTGTAGTACAATAGCCCTGATTAAAGGGAGTGGATGGATTAATGGTGATTGACTGCGCTGGCCTGAGTTGCCCTGAATGTAAAAGCGTAAGCCAGGGCCTGTGATGACTTGGGATTACAGAGTGCCTTCAGGTCTCTTCCAAACAATTACATAAACATGAACGTGTACTTCATGCACTATATGTGTACTATATTTTATTATTTTCTTTATTATCATATTTAGCAATGTATTGACCAGGACGTTTAATTGACTAATGTTTGCCATTTTTAGATTATTGGCTGGTAGTCACCCTGCTCTCTAGATATTAGCATCCATCTTGAAAAATCCCTTAGCTTTTCAAGGCTAAATGTTTTGTGGTATCTAAATCAAAGTGAAATTATTCTAAAATCGTTTGTTTGTTTTCATTTCTCATGTAGGCAGAGGTGTAAAAAGTCACACAATATACAAGCCCTGTTTAATATGCATTTTATTTCTTCTCTTTTTCAGATGTGTCCTCAGTAAAGAAAACACACACGTGTAAGTATAGTTTTCAAGTAAGTGTAAATTCCTGTGGCCACAGATGTTTCTGTAACATATTCTATTTGCATTTAAGACCAAATGCTCAGGGAAGCTGTTACAAAAAACTGTAAGTGAGGAGGAGACACCAAACTTCTCGAGCATTCAAGAAACGGAGAATGTTGACACCCACTTTGACAGCCATCTCACTTCGGTTTAATCAGATTTTTTGGGTTAATGTGAGAAAGTGAAAATGCATGCTTTGATCTTCAAGAATAGACAGATCAGATGACGGTGATAATAAATGCTGGTTTATAAAAGTGCTCTGCCACCAATGCCCATCACTTTTCAGTAAGGTTTTATTTCTGGGTAATTGTTGCACCTCCTATAAGATTGTTTTGAGATATAGCTGCTTCTTAAAGTTGTGTTTACCAGTTTGTCAGTGGTGTAACTGATCTTTCTCACCTCCTCTCCCCCCACACCATGTTTACATGTACAATCTCTCTCTCTTTTACGCAACACACACACACTCACACACACACACAAACACACACACACACACACACACACTCAAACACATATATGTTTGTATGTATACAGTACTGTGCAAAAGTCTTAGGCATGTTAATAAGACGTTTTAAACGCAAAGGGTCATTACACCATATATTGATTTGGATTAGTTAATAGAAGTTAAATCATAAATAAATTCAATTTGTGATTTTATTTTTGAAAGCATTCTCACTTTACAGCATTTTAACACAAGTGCCAGTACTTTTCACAGTACTGTAGCTTTGCAGGAAGGTTTCTTCAAGCATCTTGGAGACGTTCCCGCAGTTCTTCTGGATTTAGTTTGGGGGATATTAACATGCCTAAGACTTTTGCACAGTACTGTATGTGTGTATACAATACAATTTGTTATTTTTCATAAATTATAATTTATTGTATTATTTATCTGCTATTATAAGAAATATAAAATATTTTGTTCTTATACAAAAAAATTAAATTATATAAAATTTGGTAAAAAAAAGTTAACCTATATTAAAGATGAAATATTATGCCCCTTTTCACAAGATGTAATCAGTGGCTGGCGGTGCATTTCACATTTAGGCCTTCAGTGGTGTCCTACCTGAATTAATCCACCTCTTAATACGCTTTTAATAGCGCACAGACTCTATATAATTGTTGTGAAATAATGCGGTGCGTTCAGAAAAGGCCGGGTAAAGAAACAAGTGAGCGAGTTTGGCTGGTGCGTTTGTGTACAGTTGTTTTGCGTTCCGATTAAAAAGTTCAGAAACGGAGCCTCCCCTGTCTGTCGTTCTTCAGATGTTATAAAAGTATGTATGTTTAAAAAAAAAAAAAAAAGGTTTGATCATAAATTTACAAGAAAAGTTAAAAAGTTATTTCTTATTATACTCACCAAAACTACTGATTATTTTTACACAAAATCTATCCTTATTTCTTTCCTCAAGAACTTAATTTACTCTGTTGTACAGGTTATCTGTGTGTTTCAGTCCCAACAACCGTTTCTATCGCCATCGAGGCTAATGCTGAAAGTCAAGTCTGTCCCATCGTATGTCTGGCATAAGTTTTAATTCGCTTTAGGGCTGAGAGTGTGAAGCAGTAAGCAGGGACAGTCACCGCAAAACATGATGATGTGTACAGCTGACCCATGCTCTCACACTTGATTTTTGAATGAAATTAATGAGATCAGCGGGACTTTTGCCTTCAAAATCAGTCATGGCATACATTACAGTCAGTTAATTCTGTTTTTACCCGGACAGATCGAATAGTGTGCCGTGACTCTGCGTTGAGCTGAGTAAGGGATTTTTTCCTGCTAGGTTTGAACCTGCTGGGGGTCTAGGAGGGAGAGAAACATTAATTTGTGGGTTGAAAAACTATTACATCTACAGGAATATATTTTAGTGTATGCAGTTCGCTACAGATGCGGTTAGCTAGCTCTGACTAGTAATAGTACACGTTCTGACCATCCAATCAAAAGACGTGAAAATGCAGACGTTATTGTACGCCTGCTAGATGGCTAGATGGCTCCCTTCTCCGAAATACTGAAGCCTTTATAAAATAATGCTACTGCACAGCCATACAGTACTGAGGCTTACTCGCACGCTATTGGCTGGTCAGTGGGAACTGCACGAACCTATGGCAGAGCGGCATAACTGCGTGAACCAATCGGTGCAAAGCCTGCCGCCCCGGGGAAATTCCAGGGGGAATTCCAGGAGACTCCACCTGTATAAAAGATGCTTGAATTGCCATGGATTCAGATTTATCTCCTTCAGCGACGATTTTCGGACCTCGCTGATCTTCTCTCTCGAAGCCTACGCCTTCTTGCCGAGTCAAGCAGAGCCTGCAGCGGAACAGCGAGCGAGCCAGCAGCCGGCCTGATCCAGCAGCGAGCCAGCGGCCTGACTGATCAGTGCGCTCAATCGCCAGCGATCCCGCGAGCTGTCTTGCTGTCTCCCCTGCGCTCTCCGGCGAAACACCAGCGTATCCTTTTTTCTACTCTGCTTATCATAAAAGAGCAGCGGCGTTGTTTCAAATGCCACGCCACACATGTGGCAAATGCAGAGCCCTTCTGCATGATGACGACGGTCACGGCGAGTGTGTTGTCTGCCTGGTTAAGGCCCACGCTAACGCCGCTCTCGGGTCACCATGTCTTGGTCCGTACGGACAACACAACAGTGTTTTCCTACATAAACCGCCGAGGCGGACTCAGGTCGAGACGGCTATACAAACTGGCCAGAGACCTCATCCTATGGGCGAGTGGCAACCTGCGCTCTCTGAGCAACGCATGTGCCAGGCAGACTGAACCAGGGAGCAGACATGCTGTCCAGGGGCCAGGCGTCCCCCGGAGAATGGACTCTCCATCCTCAAAAGGTTCAATTGATATGGAGTGTTTTCGGGAGGGCAGAGGTCGACCTCTTCGCCTCCGAAGACAACTGTCATTGCCCAACATTTTTCTCGAAGAGCAGAGACGCGCTGGCCCATAATTGGCCCAGCCGTCTACTTTATGCTTTTCCTCCGGTCTCGCTCCTTCCCCAGGTCTTAAAGAGGATCTGGGAAGGCAGACATGTAGTCCTACTAGTGGCACCTCTTTGGTGGACCCAGCCTTGGTTCCCCGAGATGATTCAGCTGCTTGCAGCAGCCCCGTGGCCAATTCCCCTAAGGAAAGACCTCCTTTCCCAGGCAAACAGGATGATCTGGCACCGCTGTCCCAAACTATGGTCGCTACATGTGTGGCCCCTCGAAGGGAGCTCGGGGACCTTCCAGCGAGCGTCATGAGTACTTTCAGCAAGGCTAGAGCTCCGTCTACCAGGCGTCTCTATGCTCTTAAGTGGTCTGTGTTCTCTAGCTGGTGCGCAGCCAGAAACCAGGACCCAGTCTCGTTTGAGGTATTGCAGATACTCTCATTTCTTCAAGAGATGTTGGATGCAGGTCGTTCTCCAACCACACTTAAAGTCTGTGTGGCAGCCATCATAGCCTTTCACGTACGGACGGCTGGCCAGTCAGTGGGCAGGAACGACATGATTTTCCGCTTCCTGAAGGGAGCCAGGAGGCTTAACCCCCCACGGCCCCCTACGGTGCCCTCCTGGGACCTGTCAATGGTCCTTCGATTATATTAATTATAATTACTGAAGGGGCCCCCGTTCGAACCATTGCAAACGGTTGAACTAAACCCACTCTCGCTGAAAACTGCGCTGCTGCTAGCTTTAGCATCAGTCAAGCGAGTTGGTGACCTGCAAGCGCTCTCTGTGAGCGCTTCCTGTCTGGAGTTTGGCCTGGGTGACTCTAAAGTCATCCTCAAACCAAGAAACGGCTATGTGCCCAAAGTGCTTTCAACCCTGTTCAAAGCACAAGTGATCACGCTCTCTGCCCTCCCCTCCGCGGAGGACGAGCAGCAGTTGCACCTGGTCTGCCCAGTCAGTGCTCTGAGAACATACATTGAGCACTCCGCCCAGTACAGTCGGAGCAGCTTTTTGTGAGCTTCGGTGGCCGCACCAAAGGGCTTCCGGTCACGAAGCAAAGACTATCTAGATTTAGCCTACGTTTCTATGGGCCTGCAGTGCCCTATAGGCGTAAGGGCTCACTCCACGAGAGGCATGGCCTCCTCCTGGGCGTGGTCCAGCGGGGTGTCCATTGGTGATATCTGTAGAGCGACAGGCTGGTCTTTGCCGTCTACGTTTAATAGTTTTTACAGTCTGGAAGTCCCTGCTCTGCAGGCACGTATTCTTTCTGTATAAAAAGAAGGGGGTGGGGAGAAGATGAGCTGGCCTCTACGAGCCCAGCACTTCTTAGTTGGTCTTGTACTTCAAGCACATAAGTCCCTTCACCATGTTTGTGGCTGGCCTCGGTGAGCCCGGTTCTTCACATTTGAATCTTGCCCCCTATAAGATATGTCAATAAACTCTAGCTCTGGGACCCTTAGTCGCCTCCCAATTTAGACGTACATATCGCTCTTCATAGCACGGCGTGACTGAATAGGTTCCCCTAGCGTCTAGCAAGACGCAGTATGACTGACCGTTCGAAAGGGAACGTACTCGGTTACTAACATAACCTCGGTTCCCTGAGATAAGGGAACGAGTACTGCGTAGATGACCGTGCTATGGTGCGAACGACTAGCGATCGTCGCTTCAGTCTATAAACCTGAATCCATGGCAATTCAAGCATCTTTTATACAGGCGGAGTCCCCTGGAATTTCCCCGGGGATTTCCCAGCGCTCAGTTCGGTGGGCTTCGCACTGATTGGTTCACGCAGTTACGCCGCTCTGCCATTGGTTCGTGCAGTTCCCACTGACCAGCCAGTAGCGTGCGAGTAAGCCTCAGCACTGTATGGCTGTGCAGTAGCACTGCGTTATTTTATAAAGGCTTCAGTATTTCAGAGAAAGGGGGATTTCCGTTGAAAATAAAATGTTCTGTGCTCGTCTGTGCAGCAACGACAGAACAGTTTGCATGCTTTGCTCAAACTTTTGCCATTGCATTAGAACTGGTTACTCTGTTACAACTGTTGTCCCTTGCAGTGGTGGTGGTGCCGTGTGTGGAAACTATAGACTGTAAAAAAAAATGGAAACATCAGGTTAAGGGGTGGTAATATTATAATAAAATCCCCTTTCTACCTCAGAAGGGGAGCGAAATCTGATCATCTTATTTTTTGATATGCTTGCAGAGAAAGGCTTACCTAAACAAAGTTACTGGGTTGTCACTTTTCATGTTTTCTTCGTTGGTAGATGCACTGGAGACCCAATTATAGCACTTAAACACAGAAAAAGTCAGATTTTTATGATATGTCACCTTTAATTAAATGTATATATTATTATTATTAGGGCCCAAGCCCTGAAAGGGCAAAGGCACTATTGTTTTCAGAACATACACTTTTGACAACGATTTTGATTTAAAAGGTTTAATTCGTAAACCATAAATAAATTGTTCTTTTATTAATTGATGTGCTCTACATGCCCTTTGTAAACTAATGTAGGTGTTAAAGGAAATAGGAGAGAGTCATTTCTTATATATTCGTTTCATGCTGAAACGTTTTGTCTACATGACAGAAAAATGTTGGTCAAGGTGAAAGGAGCTGCTCAAAAAAATTATTGCACACTAGTGGGATGCTTCTGTGGTTTACCAACAGAGACTTCCTGTTTGCGCACTGAATGATTTGAAATCCCCTTTACTGGCTGAGATGTCCCTTGTGTACTTTGAAAGTACTGGAAGCAAAGTGTTATACTTAAAAGTGTGAAAAACGTTAGAACGAGTTTATGCGCTGTACTATGCCCGAGCTTAGTTGCATATTGCATTCAGATGTATTTGGTGGTTTTTAAGAGATTTTGGTGTGTGTCACTGTAGGCGTTTGCACATTTGTATTTGTACATGTGCGTGTCTTGATTTTTGTGTTGGAGACACCAAGCAAACAAGCAGCAGCTGGGAGCATGTATTAGCATGTCTGTCCTGCTGAAGTTAAACCCAGCCCAGTGAGGGCTTGTGTTCAGGATTGCAGAGGGATGCATTTCTCCATGAGAGTCTCTCACACAACAGAACCCCATCCTCACACTGCTGTCATGCCCGTGAAACATGAGACCTGCAGAAACAGTTCCAGCATCTCTATTTCAACTATTCAGTCCTCAGTTGGACAGCATGTGGAAGATGTTTCTAGAAGGAACATGATTTAGAGGCTTGTGGTTCTCAAACTGTGGTCCATGAAGTGATTGAACTAGATTGAACTAAATAATTAAACAAACCATTTTCATTTTGGCTGAACCGTTGCTTTAAGGTCACATAGCCGGCACCTTTGAAACATGTTTACCTGATCTGGTTAGCCAGCAGGTTCTTACCTACAGCTTCTGTGTTGCGTAATGGTGATTTTCACAACCGCAGAGATGGTTTTACTCGATACTTGGTTCAGTTAGCTGTGTGGCTTCTTTTTTGAGCAGACCTTTTGGCGATAGTGGATTAAAGAGGGTGTTGTGTTGGGTCCAGGCCAGATCATTAGCATTCAGATGGCTACGTTCCCCTCAGATTCAGCCAGACCTGTATAAGGCTACATGCGCATGTGTTTGTACCCCCCACACACATATGGGTAGAATTTCAAATAAGCCAGTTATCCTGTAGGCAAACACATGCAATTTCAAATCAATGCTGTCCTGCTGGTGGCTTTACGGAATATACAAATAAAATACAAATACATTTATTTAAAAAGTATTCATAATTTATCATAATTTATTGTTTATGTACAAAAAATTTAATTAACAATCTCATCAAAATTCTCTAGCTATTAAGCTATTATTTTAATAAATATACAGAACAGATAATACACGAAATATACATATAACATGCAAATACATTTATACTTTTAAAAAACAGTTAATAATCTTAATAATGTACATACAATTAAATTAACCTTTTTTATTTGGAACAAAATGTTATCAAACATTTCTAACATATATACAATACTGTTCAGGTGTCAGTAACATTCTTTCATGATTTTGAAAGAAGTCTCTTATGCTCACCAAATCAAAATTTATTTGATCAAAAATACAGTAAAAACAACAGTACTATCGTGAAATCTTATTTTCTATTTTGATATATTTTAAATTGTAATTTATTTCTGTAATGCAAAGCTAAAATTTCAATTAGGGTTGTGCCGATGGACGATATCATCGTCCATCGTGATGGCTGACCGACATCACGATGGTGAGCCACCATCGTGATGCCACACCCCCACCCTGTGATAGACCAGCCCAGTCTCACGGCAGTTCGTGTTCATGTGTACACCAGTGGTTGGGAACCTGGCTCGCGAGCCACACCTGGCTCTTAGGCAAAAATCATGTGGCTCGCAAGGTACCAACGAACGATAAAAAAATTAAGACGTGCGTGTTCAGTGCTGTTCGCGAGTGTCACGAGTCACCACAGCAATCAACTAACCGCTTACGTTTCTGTGGTAACCTAACAGTTACAGCTCCTGCACTGAGATTCAAGCAGCTGCTGCTTGTTTAAGGTGATGGCGAAAATCATTTTAGAACAGCAGCGAAAATGTAAAAGTAGGCTATATAAACTTTAATATATCCTTTTATTGAAACGGGTGCTTTACTGTTCAAAGAGACATTTTGAAACATTTTACCCGCTGGCCGCTGGTACTTTCACTTTTGCCGCAGTCCGCAGAGACCCTTTATGTCCTATAAATGTGTCGTAGCCTATTGTTGATAATCCGCGCAGATTTCAGTTGACGATTCTGTTTAAAGTTATTAATAATAAAACATGAATGAATGAGAAAGAAAAGAGCAGGATGTGCTTTATATTGAAAAGAAATATTAAAAGCGCGATAAGTCGCGAAAGAGACCTGAATTGTACTGACAGGATGCTGTGCGCGTATATAGTCATATAGTCTTTGTCTTCGGTTGCGAGCCTAAACGGCCAAATAAACATATAAATATTTCAAAATGCCAAGCCGAGTATTCCAGTGGCGTAAACACAGTAGAAGTAGCTACTCTCTCTCTCTCTTCGTGATGGTCAGCGCGATTCCGTAGCACCCCCCCCCACCCCCCACCCCCCGCCGATATCATCGTCCATCGCGATGTTTTACTGTAAACATCGTCAACTGCCAATTTAGGGGACATCGCCCAACCATAATTTCAATACTCCAGACTTTAGTCGCATGATCCTTCAGAAAAATCATTCTAATATGCTCAGTTGGTGCTCAAGAAATATTTCTTATTATTATCAATGTTGACGACAGTTGTGCTGCTTAATATTTTTGTGGAAACCATGATTACATTTTTTCAGGATTATTTGATGAAAAGAAAGTTAAAAAGAACAGCATTTATTTGAAATAGAAATCTTGTGTAAGATCATAAATGTCTTGACCTTTGATCTGTTTAATGCATCATTGCTGAATAAAATAATTTATCAAAAAAATCTCTTACTGACCCCAAATGTTTAAACAGTAGTATATATTCTTACATTCAACATGTATTTTTTGCATTAAACACACATGCATTTTTAAATTACTTTACTTGCAGGAAGTTAGTGAAATCAACACAAGTCTGGGTAAATTGATAACTTTTGTCAATTTAAAAAGTGCCACAAAGCACCTCCAGGGTGAAAAGTCCACTCAAAACATTTATTCAGCACACTGTATATATGTCTTTAGTTCATTTCTAGATAAGATCCTTGGTAATGTATAATGTGCTAAGTAATAATATTGATGATGTGTCGTCAAAAAAGCAATCATTACAGATGGTGTGAGAAGGGCTACAGGTAACCGATGCCTCTAATGGAGGAAGGGAAAATGTTTAGGTCTGCTTTCATAATCTGAAGCGTTAACTGCAGACCACTTCCTGCATACAGTATAGTATCAGTATAACACGTTGCAGAGCAGTGCAAGGTGAGCCAACACTAACCCTTTAAACCACATAGTCATCTAAACACTTGCTCACTAATCACCTATTGGGTGACACAGCTGTCACTCCGGGGTTGAGGGGGCGGGAAGAAAGGGTTTTAGTCCTTATGTCACGGTCACATGGATTCTCATGCGGTAGAGACGAGAGGCAGAGGGAGGCACAGCAGCGCTACAGTCAGTCGGCAGCACAACGCTTGTGTCCAAACCTGCACATGCTCTTGAGGCAAGGCTGTTGACGGTCCTCTCCATGGCCACAGAGCCTCAGGATGTACTTAATGATCACAGCCATGAAAGGTAGGAGAGGGACTACAAGTTGGGAAAATCCATGGAAATGTGTGTGTGTGCGTGCACTTGAGAGATTGAGTGCATGAGAAATATCTCTGAGCTGTTATGTTAATGTTTCTTTAATGTGTTGAGCTCTTAATGCCTCTTGCATGTATAATGTGGCTGTTTTGCTTCCAAAACATCTCATGGACTGTCCTGTGTGCTGTTTTGCATGTTCATTTACATGTTTTTTATTTTGAATTGCAAAGTGACTATTAGATCTTTTTTGATTTGTAGTAATGTGCATTGTGTGCGTTTGAGGGAACATCTCAGTTCATCTGAAACTGCAGTGAGCATAAGTTAATAAGTCAGTAAGTGTGTGGTGGGATGTGATGTGATACGATGGCGTCTTTCTGACAGCTCGTACATGGGCGGCCATGTTGGCTGTTTGGCACGGCATGGGAATGTTGCCATGCTGGATGATTGGGGAATGTTGTTCCACTGACCTATTTATGGTAGACTGCCATAGGAGCGCATGGATTTTTATTCCACCAACGGCTGTGTCTTACTTAATCCCCCCACCCCCACTCTGAATCACCGCGCGCATATACTCGCACACACATACACAGGCAATGCAAAGTCTTGCTGGCAGCTGTCATTATCTATTAGTGATAAGGTATAGGGCAGTGAAACATCTGTGTGAGCCTCCGCTGTTTCCTTTTCAAAGAGATTAGAGATTATTTCAGCACTTCAAATGTGTCCTCCTTCACTGTTTTCAAATCAGACAAAAATGTTTGGTTATCAATGATCTTTTTTGTCTACGAAAAAGCTAGCGATTGTTGCCAAAGCATCTCTTTTTCTTGCATGACCTGCTGACATCCTGACCAGAGGTTAATAAGATTAAAGAGTTTCATCCTGAGACTGACATGCCAGAACTGAAACTCACTTACACATAGAACCCCATGGCTTCATTTAGTGTCAATTAAGGTTAGCCATGAATGTTAATTTTGTTGAATTTAAAGGGCTTGGTCACCATTCAGTTTGTTCTTGGAGCAGATAATTTTTAAGTGTTAATTTTCAACCTAATTACAGATAATGACAATAATGAATGTATTAGGGTAATAAGAAAATAGCGACATAATGTCTATGTGTTTGCAAAAACCTTTCAAGTTTGAGGATGGTTCAGTTTAAGACTATTTTATGTGCCAGAATGTTCTTTCCTCCTTTGTTATGATGGAGTGTTTATCTCAAGCCGATGTGAGTCAGTGTTGTCAACAGATTACAGAAGGCCCAAAGGGGGAGGGAACGCATGTGTGTGTCTGTGCGTGTGTATCTGCAGGCTTTGACATTGGTTGGGTGTTGTGTTTTATGTTTCCTACTTAGACAGCACATCTGCACTTTCACACCGGGAGAGAAACCAAACATGTTAAACCACAACATCTCATGAGGAGGAAGCGACACTTGCAAACAGAAAAAGAGAGTCTTGTGTGTTTGAAAGTCTGTGTTTGCGGATAATGGTACACGCTTGTAAAATATTGGTTGGTTTGTAGATGCTTGTCTGTAAAATGTTTCAAAGATAAAACATGTAGTGGTGGACTGGTATGGTTTTTTCAGTCTATTGATGTTGATGCATATATATACATTATATATAAAATGTAAATTATAAGATATCTAAATAACGTATTTATATTTTGAAAAATTATGATACAGAATACTCTCTCTCTCTCTCTCTCTCTCTCTCTCTCTCTCTCTCTCTCTCTCTCTCTCTCTCTCTCTCTATATATATATATATATATATATATATATGTATATATATATATATATATATATATATATATATATATATATATATGTATATACGTTATATAGATATCTTATAACTTACATTTTATATATAATGTGTGTGTGTATATATATGGGTAGTTGACAAATGGCCAAGAAAAAGTACTTTTTTTGGAAAACATAACTTTTTAAGAAAAAATACATATATTTATGGAGTATGAAAACTGCAGTTTCAGAAAATAGTAGTGGTCACTCAATTTGTCAATGACTTCACATATTTTTTTCACGTTTTCACTCAACAGTACTGTAAATGTGTCCTATGGTGTGACATTTAAAAAGTACTAAGAAATTATATTAAATAACATAAAAAAAATACTTGAGATAGAATTGTTCACATTATTAAAACATTATTTTCTTAAAGTGATATTTATTTTACATGAAAGTACTAATTAGAATCATTTTCACCATGGATAGATGAACCTGATAAACTTTTCCCTACGAATGTCAGTAAAACTTTTTCGCCACCCTTACAAAACTGTTTGAAATTGTACCTATTTAAGAGGAGATATTATTGTAACTCCCCTAATGCCAAACTTGACTCTTTTTTTAAAAGATATTTTAAAATAAGTATATTTTTCTGTTGTTTTGTGTTTGTCACACCATAGGACAAAACGTCACACTAAAGGACAAAGATAGTCATTGCATAAAAAGAGTCAGAATATATAGTGTTTATTGTAACAATAATAAAGGAGGACATTTGTTTTTTTGTTGAAACTTTATATATTCGTTTTAAAAGCTTCTTAAGGAGGTCTTGTCCTATGGTGTGACAGGCGAAAGTGTCACACCATAGGACATTTCCTGTGACTTTTTCTGTCACACCAAAGGACATTTGAGCTTTTGTGGCAGTTAATAACCATGCTAATACTAGCTGAACTGTTATTAGCAATTGGCATGATACATTTGCATAATATTACATAGTCCTGCTGTCAAAAATACAAATTTTAATAAAAAAATTAAATTTAGGAGTGTCACACTAAAGGACAAAAAAACTTAACAACTTCAGTGGTCTGAAAACATAGTTAAATATTTGAACAATTCTGAGAGAAATACTTGCCATGTGCACTTCTCATGGGCTTCATAGGGGTCTTCAGTCACATGACCTTGAATGGGGTCTTTCAACTAAATTTAGTTGTCCATGATATTGCCCAACTTAATGTCAGGTTATTGCATAACACCAAAGGACATTTTTTTCTGTGACAAACTTTATTGAATTCCTACACTTTTAGAAATGTATGTATAGGAAAAGTGATGGCCACTTAGTGAAATAGACACTTGCACAATTATGCCAGGAGTGTTCATTAAGATGTTTAAACATTATTTTCTTTATTTATAAAAGTTCATATTTATGAAATAATGTTGTCTACCGTCACACCGTAGGACGATTTTGAGATTTGGCTCAAAGTTGTAAAATAATAAAAAATAACTCAGGTATTTAAAAAACAAATTCATGTAAAACAAGAAAATGTTTAACCATTTATAGTATTCTAAATGATGAAAATGTGAAATAAATAATTTTTTATCTTCTGTGACGGTGAAAAAGCCACGTCACGTCAACTACCCATATATATATAGAGAGAGAGAGAGAGAGGGAGAGTATTCTGTATCATAATTTTTCAAAATATAAATACGTTATTTAGGTATCTTATAATTTACATTTTATATATAATGTATATATATGCATCAACATCAATAGACTGAAAAAACCATACCAGTCCACCACCACATGTTTTATCTTGTCTGAAACATTTTACAGACAAGCATCTACAAACCAACCAATATTTTACAAGCGTGTACCATTATCCGCAAACGCAGACTTTAAAAAAAAAAAAAACATTTTTTATATTTTTTATATATACTTTCAACATGTGTATATATATGCATAATGCAATATTATTTATTTTATAATTTATAAAATACCATATTTGTGTGCGTGTTTATATATAATGTGTACACATGCACACATATTTAAAAAATTGTATATTAGAAAATGTAATTTTTTTAACAAAATTATAATAAGTGTGTGTACATGTTTTTCTATCTCGGTGGGGACTTAAACCTGAATGCACACAGACTCTTGGGGACCTAAATTGAAAACATGGGTTCACAATCTTATAAATCATACAGAATGATGTTTTTTGAAAATGTAAAAATACACAAAGTTTTGTGTGATGGGTAGGGTTAGTGTAAGGGGACAGAATATACAGTTTGGAAAAGGATAAAAACCATTACGTCAATGGAGAGTCCCCACAAAGATAGCAAACCAGAGTGTGTGTGTGTGTGTGTCTCGATATATCAGCCAGGCCGAATAATTGTATGATATAAAAGTGTATTTTAAAGTATTTTAATTTGTATTAATATATATCTAAAATAAAAACACTTAGACTTCTATATCATAAAATTATTTGGCCTGGCTGATATATCGGTGCTACTAAGAACAGCAATCAAATCTCTTTACACACACACACACACACACACACACACACACACACACACACACCCTTCTATTGTTGTGCAGTGTTCATGCGTTCACAATCCTCATCTGTATATGGCCTTCATGAACGTTCCTTTTCTGTAGTCTGAAATAGCAGCTCTGTAAGCCGTGCCCTTGCATCAGAGCCGAACAGCGGTACCTACTGCTGCAAGACTTTAGCGGCTGCTCTGGGAGAATGTGCCTTTGATGTATTAATCCATAATTCAGACCAGATTAGCGTCTTGTGCTTTGGAGTAACTAATTACTGCCGATTGGTTTTACATATCTAATGAGAGAGAGTGAGGATGCCCTTAATGAATACGGCATGCAGAACCAAAGGGGATTAGCCCTTTCTGTAATCATGAGAAAATAGTCATTCTCAAACTCTGATGTCTTTGCAAATAGAGTCCGCAGATGAAAAAAAAAAACGTACGCGTCTAAGACCGAGAGAGAGAGAGAAAAGAGAGCACTCTGGTGATGAGATGCATTTTACTTTTTCATCCTCTACTGTATGCGCCTCAGGGCTGCCGGAACAACTGCATTGCTCTTCTCTAAATGGATTTCTCCTCCTGCTCTATTCCCCCAGCATCCCTCTCAACAGCCTTGCACACCATCTCTGCGTTCTCTTCCACAACCAACCGCAGCCGAACCGCTGAGGGACTCATGCACGACTACGGCATACAGTCCAGAGCACGCAGACGCCATCTCCAACTAGGAGTGCATTTTGACTTTTTTATATATTTACTGAAATGCACCACAGCGTTATCATGAAGCAAGCTCGTGGCTTGAGGGAGGATGGCATTGTCATACTGTTGTTAACCAAATGAATGTTGGATGTTAGGAGAGCAGATTGTACAGATGATGTCAGTCCCGTGGGTGATCTCAATAGTCATAGCCATTTTTTCTGCTTGAATAAGTGGAGTGGTTTATGTGGTGCTGTCTGGATTCATTTAAAAAATGTGTGTATAAATATAAATATTATATATATATATATATATATTTATTGGGGGGGGGGGGGGGGGAGTATTTTTCCCAAACAAGTTTACCAAACGCACTGCCTGTTTTTAGTTGTATGGAACAAAAAGCCCAAACTCATGCCAATTGTTTGAACCAGTGTTGCTATGGATGGTTGGGCCGCTCAAACAGAGCAATATTAAAATCCTCACAGTATTTCATGGGAAGCTTGCTAACAAATTTCCTTAATTATAGCTGTCTCTGCATGTTAAGCTGGCACAGGGAAAAGTATTTTAGCATAGAAAAAGAAAATGACAACTGTTTTATTTTTTCTCAATTTCCTAAAAGTGTCTTTCTGTCTTTTTTTTTTTTTTTTAGCTCAGATTGAGAGTATTCCCTGTAAAATCTGTGGAGATAAATCATCAGGGATCCATTATGGTGTTATCACCTGTGAGGGATGCAAGGTAAGACAACAACCAGAAAAAGAAACATCTCAGTCGATCATTTTCTTTAAAATCATAATCTTTTTTATCCTATATTGGTGTATTGCTGGAACAATTGGTTATCTGCAAAAATCCATACCTATTGTTTTTCCGGGTTGCGTCCGTTGCTGGAGCGGCTGGGAAGGGCCCGCTGTCATTATACAGTATAAGAGCGCCCTGTAGAGGCGAAATCACTGACACCTCGTGGTGTTTGTTTTGACACGTGAGGCTGCTCACTGCACAAATACGGATTTAATTTTTTGATTTCCAAAACACAAAAAAATCCCCAAAAATCCTCAACCTCAATCTTTTGGATGGTTGTGTAGATTATTATTAATATTTCAGTTACAAATATTAGAATATATTTCCCCAATTCCTCACCTTCATTCATTTTATAATTAAAATGGCCAAAAAAATTCCAATTTACACACACACACACGAAAAGATTAAAGTGAAACCAGAATGCTATGCCAAAGCCTTGTTTATACTTTCATGTGAGTGTGGCACGAACCACCACAGAAGGTGCATGCGCACACCATAGTGCTCTAGAGGCATTTACACTTCATGCATTCTTCATGCATCATGAGTTCATTTGGAGCTCACATAACGCACCACTGCACTGGAAAGAGAGGCATAAAAATGCGCATTTCATGACACATTCCTTTAGAAGTCCCTTATTTGGATGGAAATATGCGACTGGAATGTTATGGCCACAGTAATCGGTATAGACGCATGTATTATTTAGTTACTGGACTGATCAAAGAGTTTCATCTGAATCGTGCTGCAAACGTCAAAAGTTGAAGCTAGAGGTGACCTATTGTTGTGTTCACTCTCTCTCTCTCTCTCTTTCTCCCAGGGTTTCTTCAGGAGGAGTCAGCAGGGCACTGTGTCATATTCATGTCCTCGGCAGAAGAGCTGTCTGATCGACCGTACCAGCAGAAACCGCTGCCAGCACTGTCGCCTGCAGAAATGCTTAGCAGTGGGCATGTCAAGAGATGGTATGCTCTCAACTCTCACGGTAGTCTGAGTGATGTGCATGTGGCTGCTGGTATATCTAATTCTCCCCAGTTATATAGAGTGTAGGGACAGTAGGGTTTATAATGTAAAAATCCCATTCATTTTCTCCATAGAGAAACTTACCATGAGCTTTGATGTTATTAAGCAATGGCATATGTTAAAGCATTTGCATTTATTCAAATATTTTGTAATTCAGCTTTCATTTCAGTTGCATCTTTTAAAGCACTGGCTTTATAGTAGAAAATTAAGTTGTCCTTTTGATGAAACCAGACATTGACACTGTTTTTCATATTTAATACAGTAAAGCTGCTTGATTTTAAGCAATTTATTGTATAAAGTGATATATAAATAAACGTGACGTGACTTTACTAGAGTACCGAATTGCAGAGCTTATGCAAACATATCCATGTTGCTATGTTCAGATGTTTTTCTTATGCTTTTTTAAAATACTTGCTGTTTTCTCAATTTTGTTGTGTGTTTATTTTGTTCAATCAAAGAATGGAACTTTGCCTTGAGTATATCGGGGCCTTAAAGCATTTATTAATCCTAGTTGATGTTAATCCCAACATTTACTAATACATTATTAAAATCAAAAGGGACCTTATTGTAAAGCGTTACTGATGCTTTAAAGCATATAGTATGATGATAACGTCGTTAATGATTAACCGACTGTTTTCATCTTGCTTGTGTGTGTGGTCACTCGCAGCTGTGAAGTTCGGTCGCATGTCTAAGAAGCAGAGGGACAGTCTTTTCGCAGAAGTTCAGAAACACCGCCAACAGCAGCAGGAGGAGAAAGTGGGTGACGAGACAGAGAAGGGGCGGGAACCTCAACCTCCAGGAGAGGCAGAGCCACTCACACCCTCTTACGCCCTGTCCACCAATGGCGTCACAGAGCTCCCCGATGACCTCAGTGGATACGTGAATGGTCAGACCCCAGAGGAGGGAAAGGCAGATCCAGCAATTGGTGGATTTTATCTGGACATTCAGCCCTCTCCAGACCAGTCAGGTCTAGACATGGATGGCATTAAACTAGAACCTGTATGCGACCTTAGCTCAGACTCTGGCCTGGATCAGTATTGTTGCTATAGCAATGGAGAATCTTCACCTCCTAACAGTGATCTAGGTAACAATTAAAAAATGCTAATCACTTGCAAAAATATATATTACACATTAAAAAAAAAATCTTATTTTGGGTGCTTGAATTCAATACATCATAGATGATATCATAGACAGAATATTTTTATCATAGATTAACTATTAGTTATGTTGGCATCATTTGGCATGTAATTGCAAAGAAAGGAAATATCAAATTCAATTACATTATGCCTCCCTAAAATAATTATAAAGGCCATTACTGCCATTACGGGCATGATTGACAGCTGTGGGGTTTGAAACAGCAGGGATATGTGAACTCACCTCCATGGCCCATTTAACATGTCATTAGTAAGAAGTGCCTCATTAACACAGACCAGTCAAAGAGTACCAGAGCACTTTTTTCCCTTTTTGCTGAAATTAGTCTTAATGAATTTGTTTTAGAAAATGTAATGTGGCAATAATATTCAGCTTCAAGATGTCTGATGTGCATTTCACAAACCCAGGAATGTGTGTCAGCTCCAGCTGTTTGACTCTATTTGTGTGTTTCTAACACAGAACATCTGTCAGAGAACATCTGCAAGTCTCACCTGGAGACGTGCCAGTATCTTCGAGAGGAACTGCAGCCCAGCAACTGGCAGACAGTCTTACAGACCGACCTGGACGCGTACCAAAAGAAGGTGTTTGGTTATGTCTTTTAGGCTCTGTGCACACCTGGTATTAACATCTCGGGTGATCTTATCACAAGTGGTCAGCCGAGACGAATCGGTTTAATTTCTCAAATGTATTAAATGACCACCACTGGATTTTATAGGGCTTCCAAAGATTTTTCTAGTCGACTTGTAGCCATTCATTTAAGCCATTAGTCGACTAGTCGCACATTTATGATATAAATGTAACTAATTTTTAATTTAAGTGTGGTACTAATTTAGCTAGATATGCGCCTAATAATATTACACATTTATCTAGAACGTTAGAGCGAGCGGCCGTGTAAAGTGGCTAACATATGGCTACTACTTAAATGTTCTTAAATGATAAGCCATGTTTGAGGTTGATGAATGATAGGCGAATGTTTGGATTTCCTGCCTGACATAATTACCACATGGACCATTTGTGTTAACGATCTGTCTGTCACGAACTGACGTGACTTCGCCAATTCCTGTGGAATTTGGTCGACTAAGCCTCTTCTCATCGGCTAACGTTTGGTCGACTATAGGAGCGACTGCATGCGTCATATGCTATGGATTATGAGTAGTGCGTGTTGATTAGAAAAGTTTAAAAAAGGCCACATTTGTGCTAATTAGTTTATTTCTTGTTTTCCCCACACGTATGTATGAATGGATGGACAGACAGATGGATGAGTGCACTTTATGGGGAATAATCAGGTGTGTGTACTAACAGACCCTCTCTCTGCACCATCTAGTCTCAGGAGGACATGTGGCAGCTGTGTGCGGTTAAAGTCACCGAAGCTGTGCAGTATGTGGTTGAGTTTGCCAAGCGCATTGATGGATTCATGGAGCTCTGTCAGAATGATCAGATCGTGCTGCTCAAAGCAGGTACGCCTCAGATAAACCTCTAAACATATCCTAGTTCACATAACCAGCAACAGTACATCAATGAAGTGACAAACTGTGGCAGAACCACTGAAAAATGTGTTTTTCTGCTTCTCAGGTTCTTTAGAAGTTGTGTTTGTGAGGATGTGTCGGGCATATAACTCCCAGAACAACACTGTCTATTTTGACAGCAAATATGCCGGGCCGGAGGTCTTCAAAGCTCTGGGTGCGCATTAGGAACTAGATTTCTTTTTTTTTAAAGGAAAAGGAAATTGCAAAATGAAATGCAAAGCTTTAACCACTGTTTTTATGCTTTTCTAGGCTGTGATGATCTTATCAGCTCTGTGTTCGAGTTTGCCAAGAGCCTGAACTCTCTACAGCTAAGTGAGGATGAGATTGGCCTGTTTTCATCATACGTGCTGATGTCTGCAGGTGAGGGAAGAAAAGTAAAGGCAATGTCAGAGAGATTTATTAATGGGAGTTGGGATTGCATCAGTTATGCAGAGGCTTTAATTCTGCGTTCTCTGAATATCAGGGTTGTGCACCTTCAATAATAAAATAGAAAATTTTAATTTCTGTAAAACGGGTTGCATCACTTCCAGTTCAGGCCTTTGGTGTGTGCTTTGTTTATTATATAGAGCCATATTACTTAAGATACCTTCAAAGGAGCGAGCAAAGATGAGCATAACCGATGTCCATCGCATATGTGGATTAATATTTAAACGTTTTTTTATTTTTCTTCTCACTAACATTTAGATATTTAAATCAAATGGCAACAATAAAAAGAACCATTTAGTTTAGCTGATTACCTTAAAAGTCCATAGCTATCGCTTTCAGTTCGTACTACGCTTAACACTCTCCGAGAAGCGGATGAAATGAGATTTGTTTTCCTTTTTATTCATGTGACATTTGGCATAAAGCCTATTTAAGTTGCAAACTTCATTCAGAATTATGATTTGAATGTTATGGTAGGTTTTGTAACAATAACAAAAATTGTTCTTTTGAACTTCTTATTTATCAAAGAATCCTGAAACTAATTATTAATCAGTTCCCACAAAAATATTAAGCTGTTTTCAACATTGATAATAGTAAGACATTTTTTGACACCAAATCAGTATATTAAAATGATTTTTGAAGGATCATTTGACACTGAAGACTGGAGTAATGATGCTGAAAATTCAGCTTTGTGATCGCAGGAATAAATTACATTTTAACATTTATTACAAAAGAAAAGAGTTCTTTAAAAATTGTAATAGTATTTTACAATATTACTGGTTTTACTGTTTTTGATCAAGTAAATGCAGCCTTCGTGAGCAAAAGAGACTTCTTTCAAAAACATTGAAAAAATCTTTTGAAAGGTAGTGTATATTTAATCATATTTAATAAATTAACTTTTGTGGAAGAACACTTAATTTCCCAGAACACATTACATAATTTCTTTGATTGAGTTAATTCCGCTTCCTGTCATTCCAATTGAACTTTCTCTGGGGTGTGACCAATTCAGTTCTAATTTCAACTCATCAGAATTTTTCCCAACCCTGCTGAATCTGTACAGAGGCTGAACTCTTTTTGTGTGTGTAGATCGCTCCTGGCTGCAGGAGAAGACCAGAGTGGAGAAACTCCAGCAGAAGATCAAGATCGCCTTGCAGAACCTCCTACAGAAGAACCAGAGGGATGAGGGAATTCTCACAAAGGTACATATGCACATGAATGCGGTTACGTTCATATTATAGTAGTTAGTTTTACTCATCAGATCACTGTTTGTCACTATAATCATCAAACTGAATGTAAAGTGTATGTATACATATATATATATATATATATATATATATATATATATATATATATAATATCTCCTGTATTTATATTAGCGCTGTCAAATCGATTAATTGCGATCTAACATAAGTTTTTGTTTATATAGTATGTGTGTATATATATTATTATTATTATTATATTTATATGTACAGTATACATATACAGTGCGTGCAGAATTATTAGGCACGTTGATTTTCTGATTTTTTTTTTTTTCAGGCACATATTACCAATTCCAAACCGCATTAATCTTAATCTTAACTACTATTAATTTTGTATTAATTGTTCATGAAGGCTGCAAATGAAAAACGCCTTATATTCAGGTGTGCATAATTATTAGGCACGTTTTCTTTTACAGATAAAATAAGCCAAAAAAAGAGATTTAACACAGACTGAAAAGTCAAAAATTATTAAATGCCCATGAGAAGGATGCAATACTAATGCAATACTAGAAATTGCAGTTAATGCATTGGACAGTGAAATGCTCATTGGGTCAGCAGGGTCAGACAAAAACAGGTGGAGAAGAAAAGACACATGTAAACTGCAAAAGAATGAAGAATTAAGGTGAAGAATTAAGTGTAAACCATCAGGAACCCTTTAGTCTCCAGCGCCACCATTTTCCAGAACTTCAACCTACCTGGAGTCTCCAGAAGTGCAAGGTTTCAGGATCTCAGAGACTTAGGTTAGGTAAAGAATCCTAAAAAATGACCCCCACTTAATAAGAATCACAAGCTGAAGTGTAGTAAAATACATGAACACTGTTTTTTTATAGGCTTTATAGACAGACTGATTGAGAGTGACTCTTGAAGGACCAGCACTATATCCTCTTGTACCACTGTTTGAAGAATTCATCTTCCAGAATCTGGCAGTAAGTTTTGGGTGTCAATTTTTAGTCCATCTCCTACCCTGAAGTCCGTTTTGCAGAGATGGACTAAAAAATAACTCCCAAAACTTGGTGGCGCTGGAGACTAAAGGGTTCCTGATGCTTTCACACTTAATTCTTAATTCTTTTGCAGTTAACATGTGTCTTTTCTTCTCCACCTGTTTTTGTCTGACCCAATGAGCATTTCACTGTCCAATGGTCATGCCTTAACTGCAATTTCTAGTATTGCATCCTTCTCATGGGCATTTAATACATTAAATCTCTTTTTTTGGCTTATTTTATTTGTAAAAGAAAACGTGTCTAATAATTATGCACACCTGAATATAAGGTGTTTTTCATTTCCAGCCTTCATGAAAAATGATATCACTTATAAATGATCAAATACAAAATGAATAGTAGTTATTAAGATTAATGTAATTTGGAATTGGTAAAATGTACCAGGGAAAAAAATATGATCAGAAAATTGACGTGCCTAATGATTCAGCTTTGGTGAACATGAGAGACTTCTTTCAAAAACATTAAAAAATCTTGCAGATCCCAAACTTCTGAACGTGTGTGTGTGTGTGTGAATGTGCGTATGTTGTGCACATATTTATTGGTATTCATTTGTAAAGTATTTGACTGCCTAAGTTGTCTACCCAAGTCAAATTTCTCTATTTTTGATCCCCTTCCTTTAGCTTGTCTGTAAAGTGTCCACCGTTCGGATGTTATGCCGTCGCCACATGGAGAAACTGAGCGCATTCAGAGCTCTTTACCCAGAAACGGTCCAAACACGCTTCCCTCCACTCTATAAGGAGCTGTTTGGCTCCGAATTTGAGCAGGTTCTGCCTCAGGAGGCCTGATAGACACTTATCCTAATACTGCACAGATTCAGAGAAAAAAAAGACACGGAGAGAGAGATAATACTAACATGCTGACAAGAACTCTAATCTCACTTCAGCCTCAGTTCATGTACACTGCATTCTCACAGCACTTCTCAGAGTCCAGCTACACTTTTAACTTGCCCCATTGGCCGTGCACCGGAAGGCTGACAAGAAGAGGAAAATATAGATGCAAGGGGGGGAAAACCGGCCGATATTTTGTAATGTGAATCAGAGCGTTCCTCAATCCCACAGCTTTATCTTTCAGCCTCCTGTTCCGACTGTATGGGAATTGCAGTGGACACGCCCACTGCATTTAACTGCCCCAGCAGCGCCCTCTACTGGCCATGGAGAGTAATGAGGTGTCTGGCTGGGGTAGACAGGGAACAGGAAATGAACGTCTGGAGCTGAAATCCCTGTCTTTCTTCTCCGATGGCACAATGAACAGCCCATGTTGGTGCTAGCATCACAGCACTGCCCTTTACTGACCTCTTCCACTATACAAACATTCAGCAGGGACATCATTCGGCAAAACCACTGCCCCAGCCGCAGGAGAAGACAGTGGACAAGGCATGACATGGGACTCAAACTATGAGACCTGAATCACTTTCATGATCAAATGGTATATTCTGAGGCAGTGAGCTCAAATACGTGCATATATACTTGTTATATGGTTAGTTAAATCATGCAATGTATGATGTATAGAACTTAACGAAAGGTAGCACTTTGTGTTTTTCCCAGCAATAAACAATTTCAATTCATTTTGTGAAAAAAACCTGAAGGAACATGCAGTTATTTTTGATCTGTGAGATCTGAAATACTAGTCTGTGTTTTGTCAAATCTGTCTTTTAAAGCCAGCTCGCGTTGTCTAGACAGTGGTGTGACGCCCTGTTGTGCCATATTGATTCCGTAATTAGATTTCCGTCAAAGTGAGCTGAGTAGAGAGATGATTGACAGATGAGGGGCATGTGTTGACATTCCAGGGGATCTAGCAGTTTGTATTAAATGTCGTGGGGATGGAGGTGTTTGACGTTGTTCCTAACTGACCCTTTCTGAGATATGTTGAGATATTTTTTTATTTTTTTTGCACCTAGTAATGCTCATCAGGGAAGAGGAGAGTAAAAATAGTCACTTTTTCGTTTCATTCTTTAATTTGCAGCTGTGTACACAGGCTTGTTTTTGTTTTTCCCCACAGTAACTATGTGTCAACTTTTGTGCCCCTTCACCAACACACATTTGAACCAAATTGAATGCATTTAGCACGCAGCCTACATACAAGGACAAGCAATAACCTTAGTAAAGATGTTCCGATCTAACATCTCTGTTTAATGTTTTTTGTAAGGGCTGGCACTGCTTTATCTGTAGTGTTCTTGTTTGTATCTGTTCCGTGAAAGACAATCCATCCGATATCTGACCTCATTAAAGGGTATTTTGGGACTGCTCAGGGAAACTATTGTTTTATAGTTGAGGAGGAGAGTCAGAAACTGCAAGGAGACGGCGGTATAGTACAGTCGTTTGAAAAAAAATTAATAATGTGTAAAAAGCACAGTGAAATCGTCCTCTTCGAGCATCAGGGTCTGGTGTGTAAATGAAGAATTATCCAAAACAATACTGAGCAGAAAGCAATAATAACGGCATAATCATGTTTTGAATATGAAAATTGCATGCAAATGCTTTTAAATGCAGAACTTTGTCATGTGTTTTTGTTTGCTTTGAAATTCGCTTGGTTTGGCCTCTCCCATGTCCCAGTGTCTTTATCCCCTTTCCTATTTTGATTTGGCCTATGTATTCTCTGTGAATATCTTTTTAGCAGTCCTCAATCCCACTGTTTGTGCTGGTTATATCTAACTTTTTGGTTGGCTGTTAAAGAAGTATTATGGCACTTAAATGGTTAGCAAATTAATTTCTTACATCGATTAAATGCTTTTTGATTTCTGACCTTATCAAGGTTTGGTATGAATTCTAGCTGTTTATTATTATGATGTGTAACATGTGGTATTCTCTGTGTGCTAGTCCAGAGGCCTGGAATGTTCTTTCTTTAATTTGCCAATTATCCTTTAAATGTCCATCACTAAGGCAGTATTGTATTTTTCTCTTGCTTTGGTTTTGGGGCATGAGTACTTATTCTTTCTATGTATATGTTAAAACAAGAGTATCACAGTAACACAGTCCCTTTTAAGGTTGTCATATTTTCACTGACAAATGACCAAATGTTTTCTATGATATACACACCATAATATGCTAATTTGTGAGTAATGCTGTCATTTGAGTGGATCACGGTTTGTACTGAAGAAAAACTTCATTGTTTAGAAGTCTGGGGTTTTTCCTCTGTACATATTTCCATTCTTAATTTTTAACAGATTAACCAATGGTCTTTTGACTTAATCCACAAGCACTCTTTAACTAGTTCTCCAGTACATCTGTAGAAAAAGTCTGTTTCTTCCTATTTGTTCGTTTTGAGGTATTTTGCCTTTGTTTTGTATATACACCTGTACAAAAAATGCAAAAGTATTGTTTTCTTTGAAATACAGTTTTCATCTAATGTTGTGATTTTTGTATTTAGAGGTTTAACCCCCTAAATTACTTTTATTAAAGACGCATGTCACACATTGACAAATAGTGTGTTGAACGTGCTGAGGACAATAAAAAAAAATCCCACAGCTTGTGATGAAAATCAAAGTTGTCCTTTTTCTCTTGCTCTCTTTTCCATGTTTGTTCATTCTAGGCAGCTTCAGCAAATTTGATGACTTAAAATTAAAATAAGTTATATTAACGTTATAATACATAATATAACTTTTTCAAAAATTTTACATACTAATAATAAAAAAAGGACATATTTCTTGTTTTAATTTGTCCCCTTACCGTTTTCATAAGTTTGGAGGGAGGGTGGAAAGGTTAATTGAGTGGGTGTGATTTCTCATTTGTCAACGATGTCCGAAAAGGAATATAAAGAAAGGAAAATGAATTAACTAAAGAGCAACAGGATCAAGAAGCAGCAAAATGAGCATGAACATACATGAGGAACCTTGGAAGTTGCGAACCACTTCTAGAGGATGCATGAATCTGGGGCATTAATTATGGAATTAATATTTCATTTTTTACTCTGAATATTTGCATTTAACTTCAAAAAACCTAAATAGTAAGTTTGATAACCACATAACAATACTCTGAAATTCTGCTTTGTGATTGCCTGTGTTTTCCATTAAAGGGAGCTAAAGGCTCACTGATTAGATCAGTCTGTCTTTCAGGACCACTATCGAAAGATTGACAATTAGCATACATATAGCATACAATTCTTTTTTAGCTATATTGATAGTATTGGAAGACACTGAATTTTACAGTATTATGTATGCTTCTGATCTAAAGTGTTGTAACAATAGATCGATAGTTCAATTCAAACTCAGATTAAAATGCAAAGATTGGGATGATGATGGTATTTGCTATCACTGCGCAGATAGACTGATCCGTTTTTATGATTATGGATTCAGTAAACTCATTATGGTAAGTCATTACTCAGTGCTTGTTGCATATGTTGCCATGGATGCAAGTCTAGAACAATGATTGCTAAGGAAACGCATGAACCCTAAGCAAGATGAACTTTTACTGTAGCCTACATCTATTCTGAGCTACTGTAACAGTCATCCTAATTTATGTTTATTAGCTTTTGCTTTTAGTTAAGAAAGGCACAAAGGAGAAAATCAGCAGAATAGATTGTAGTCTGCTAGTGTGAGATGTGTGTGTAGACATCAGTGTACTGTCTGCTCTCACTATAAAACCCAGCCCACTGTTATCACTGTGACTCTGACTGAGAGTACAGTCAGTCATTGGCAGAAACTGCTGATTGAGGAATACTTCTCCACCTTCAGCAAACATACTTCCTTTGAATCCCTAAACCACTCTCATTATCCCAATACTACACATACACCATGTGTGGAGTGGTTTAATGCGTGTGTGGAGAGATAATGCAACATATAGGCTGTCCAAATTAACATCCTGCTAAACATGTATTAATGGCTCTTAACAATTAATCTGTAATCCATAAAATAATTGCATCAAGAAAAGACTTGTTTATCCATTATTTATTTTTGATAGCGAGTCAAATGTGTTTACTTTTTCATTCTCAATGATTGTATGGACTACATAGCACATTGTCATTTCTGTTTTATTGTCATTGTAAGTTACTGAGTGAATATGTTTGCAGAATTTTAATTTAGGGGACGTTTAACTGGGATTAGTTGCTGTAGTGCAATAGTGCCTTTATTTCACACACCACATACAAGTGAGTCTTTATTCATGCCCTCTCTGCCAAGAACATGGTGGGCAGCTCTATTTCTCATCATTCACCAGTGTTGGGCAAGTTACTTCGAAACTGTAATGCGTTATTTATTACTTGTTACTGTCATTTCAAAGTAATTCGTTACATTACAATATTACTGTATTTAAAATGTAAGGCATTACACTACTGTTGCATTACTTTTAAGTTACTCTCACCAAAATAACTGCAAATATGGATTTGGCAATCTAAATGTAGCTTATGATGCTCAATTAGCTCATTACACATTCAGTAGAAGGTGATGTGGTATCCGACTGAGCTTGGACCCATAAGAAATTTTACCATGATGTACTATAGTACATACCATGGTATACCATAGTAGTACCATGGTATACCATAGTAGTACTATGGTAGTACCATGGTACCTTACATATAACCATAGTAGTACTATGGTAGTACCATGGTACCTTACATATAACCATGGTACTATATAGTAGGCTACTTCAGATATTATCATGGTACCATGGTACATTGCATGGTACTGTAGATGTTACTATGGTACATAGTATGGTACCTCAGATTTACCATGGTACCTACCATGGTACATACCATAGTACCTCAGATATAACCATGGTACATTCTGCCGTACATATTACCATGGTACATACTACCTCAGATATAACCATGGTACCTCAAATATTACCATGGTACTTTGCATGGATGCATGGTACAGAAATCTTTTTACTTTAAGCCCGGGGTAAACTTTAGGCTTAAACTTTAGGCTTAAACTTTAGCAAAAATAAAAATAACTAATGAATAATAACTAAGCCAAATATTTTTATTTTATTTTAATTATTATTGTGAGTGACTGCAGTAGTGTGGGCATAGGCCATTTGGTCTATGAACGAGTCATAGATCTCCAAAATCAGTTTTAAATGTATAATGTAATATTAATGAGATTTTTATTTAAGTAATGTTCTAATTCTAGATGTTTGTAAATGCTGCATGATTTTGACGTGGTTTAATCAATGGCCGTGCGCGTGAACTTTGAACATTCATGTCGCTTTCAAACACTGGAGCGGCCGCGGCGCAGAGTTGCTATTGGAAACGGCGCTGGACCACTGCGACTGGTAAACAGGAAACTCCCTCTCTCGCTGTTGAGAATGTACTATCCGCTGCAGGCTCACTCATCTCTGCTCTGTCTGATTAACGTACAGGGAGTGAAACATTTTGCGCGGACGTTTCTCCTCTGCTGATCTCGCGGTGATTTTGGCGAATTTGTATGAAGGAAAAAAAAACTACCACTTTATTCCAGGTTAACTAACAATGCTTGTAACGCGCGTTACTGACATTTGTACCGAGTAAAATATTACATTTTTTCCCCCTGTAATGCCTTACATTACCGCGTTACAGCAAAAAGCAATGCATTACAGTAATTAATTACTTTTGTAACGCGTTACTCCCAACACTGTCATTCACCATAATGTAATTTTCATCCAAACTGAGTTTTTCCATGTATTTAAAGACATATACTGTACATTCATACATTCATGATGAATAGGCTAACTGAAATTCATGCACAGGACTGCAACCATGACATCAGAGATGAAGAAAAAGATTTATGCATGTCTGTGTGTCAGATGCAGTGTATATGGGTAACACATTACAAGTTAATGTGAGTTACATAATCATATTACTTTTGTCAAGTAACATTACTTTTACATTTACAAAAAAATATCTGTGTTACTTTTTCAAATAAGTAACGCAAGTTACTTTGTTTCCCCATTTATTGACTGACAGCTCTCCTGTCCCCATGTTGAGAGAAATCGGAAGTAAAGGTGCAGAGGCGTTGTGTGTGCTGTGTAAATATGATGGTTATTTTAGTTCTAGACTAAATGTGAGCATTAACTTTCTCCTCTTACTTGCACAAAAACAGATTCAGTATTCCTTACTTTATTTAATCTCACATTATTAACCACCACCTTTGCTGCTGACCTTGGATGATCCAATTCAACCGTTCTAATAAGCAAAAAATGACTTTAGATAAACCACATTTATTTGTGAAAGAGTGTGAAATTTAAGAATGGCAGCACAGCTGAAAGATTAGTTTGAGCTGCGCCCTCTACTGTACAGACATGAATTTGCATTTCCATTAGCCCGAGGGTTATTCATGTTATTTTTGGTGTGAAAAGGCCTTTACATTTGCCAATAGAACTTGTTTTTTTTTTGTTATTATTAAACAAACAAGCAACCCGAGCCCAGATGAGAAAAAGTAACGCGACGTCACTTTCCATAAAAAAGTAAGCAGTAAGTTAAAAGTCAGCATTACTTTCCATAAAAAGTTTTTAGGGAGTAACGCAATATTGTAATGCATTACTTTTAAATGTAACACTGGTCAGATGAGTGGGTTTGTGATTCACAACTGGCAAATCCTGGTACCTTAATAATGATGCAGATTATTAATTTTAAAAACTGCAAGTGCATATTTCAAAACAGCTGGTGACAATTTTACTCAGTTCAACTGAAGAGATTTACATGTGAGCAATTTGGGAAATTTCTCCACATTTTCTAATTTTGTCTGTATTCATTTTCATTTTATGTTAAAACCACTTCCAAAATGTGGCCAGAAATATAATTTAATTAATATTACATTTCAAATAGGCTAATGTAAAATAAAACAACAAAAACAAAAACACAACAACAACAACAACTGTTTATTTATTTATGATGGCAGTGTTAATACCAAATTCTGTTTGAAAATGTACAGTTATACAGTAGTAACCTTAACTGTAATAACTATGACGTTTTGGCACAAAGTGTGAATACCATGGTCCATTTTTGAAAGGAATGTGTATCCCAGTAAATGAATAACTATCAAGTGACTTTTGGGTCTGCATCTTGAGTGGGTGTGGGTGTGGATTGATAGGAGGAGGCAGTGAGTCATTGACTGGGTGCATTTAAGAGGTAATCCCATTGAGAGAGATACAACTGGAACTCCAGAGCTACACCTACACACTCCACAGCATCTAAGGTAAGACTCTAGTCCTCTGTTGTGGTTCTCCGCTGATTAGACTGAGAAACTTAAACTGAATCTCTTGGCAGGACTACAGCAGTATTGTGAATATTATAAAAATTTAGCATTGTGAAATTTTTATTTCTGATTGTACTGCTTTTCATTTTCTAGTTCAGTATGTGTGTGTGTGTGTGTGTGTGTGTGTGTGTGTGTGTGTGTGTGTGTGTGTGTGTGTGTGTGTGTGTGTGTGTGTGTGTGTGTGTGTGTGTACTTGAACAACTATCTTTGTGAGGACCAGTTTGAGTTTTATACCATTGGAGTGAGGACATTAGGGATGTCCCGATACCACTTTTTCACTTCCGATACGATACCGATGCCGCAGCTTTGGCTATTTGCCGATACCGATATCAATCCAATATTTTTATTTTATTCTTGAACTAATATATTATAGTATATAATAATACTATAATAATATAATACTAATAATATAGTATACTACTAATAATAAAATATATGGAAGCACTTTGCTCAATTAGCCACATAAAAACATCTCACTCAAATGGAGAACAAATACTTCTCCAGTAGCCTATATAGTCCACAACAACATTTGATAATGAAAGACTGCCACCCTTTATTCAAAAGACCTTGAGATATGTTTGGTAATTGTACCTGAATGAATTTAAAATTAATTTGCTATATTTCAAATCAATATATTTGTTTCCTTAAAATTTTAATTAACTTTAATAACGTTATTCTCATCTGAATTATGAATAATTTATTTCTGTATAAAATAATACTACCATTAAAAACACATATGATTTTCTTTTTTTAGGAAAAATGTGTTTTAGGACAAGAAATGAAAACCAATGCAATATGATGAATGTCCAAAAGATGAGAGAATTTTTGCTTTTAAACAGCGTGTGTGTGTGTGTGTGTGTGTGTGTGTGATTTTGGTTGCTTGATGCTTGAACAGTTTGAATCCATTCGCGCATATAATGATAAAGCGAGCGTTTGAAGCGAAATAGACGCGCGTTCAGAGCTAAGGCGGGGCTACAGATTAGGTGAAAGAACCCGCATGTCTATGCGCGTATCTAACAGTAGTTCCGCATTACATTAATTAATGTGCACGCGAGTTTATTTATTTTTATACCGTGTATTCTTCGTGTAAATCCATGCACCGAACCGTGACGCACGAACCGAACGTACGTTCAATACGAATGCACGTACCGTTCCACCCCTAATAGGTATCGGATCATAGGTAGCCTATCGGATTTTTTTTTTTCTCCCCTCCGATATCCGATCTAGCGTTCTGGGCCAGTATCGGCACGATACCGATGCCGTGGATCGGATCGGGACATCCCTAGAGGACATAGATAGAGAGTAAAGTGAGGACATTTTGGCCGGTCCTCACTTTCTGAGAGCCCTTTAAAGGCCTGTTTGAGGGTCAAGACTTGGTTTTAGGGATAATAAGGTTATAATTAGGTTAAGGGTAGGTTTAGGGTAAGAGTTCGGGTTAGGCACTTAGTTGTGATGGGTAAGGTTAGGGTAAGCGGCTAGAGATTGCATTGTGTCAATGAATGTCCTCATAAAGATAGATGTACAAGAATGTGTATGTGTGTGTGTGTGATGGTCAGAAGTTCACTGGTCTGTGGAATGTGTCATGGGTGTGTGTTCGGGTGCGCCTGAACAAAGTTCCTTCACAAATCACCTTGTAATGTCTCCTTCACAAATCACCTTGTAATGTATGCTTCAGAAGGAAAATTATTTCCTGTTAGCACTGCAGGGCGCCAAGTTTAACCGCTGTTGTTGGCTGCTAAGGAACAATAACACACCAAACAGCTGTTATTTAGTCTTTATTAATAACATACAGCTTTCTTATTGACACCTTTAAGGCCAGTAAAATGGCTTATTGACCTGTGATTACACTGAGGCCTGTATCTACACTGCCCCACTAATCACTGTATCCATGACAACTATAACTTAGACCTTTGAAACTATGGGTGAGGTTGTATTTTACAGTGGCTTAAAACACTGATTGTATCTCTTATTTCATCTGCTCATCGTTCACCTTGGATGATTGTGTGTTCTCTGTCCTCTGCAGGAAAATGGCTTTAGTGTCTGAGTTTTTGACGAAACTCACATTGAGTTATGGAGGGGTAAGTGTGACAACTGTAATATAAAATGCAGTATTATCAAAAATGCAACAAAGTACATTTCTTTGTTAGTTAAGGCGGCTATTAAGATTGTTTTGGCCAAAACTTATTTTTGATTCTGTTCGGAATATTATCTAGTTATATTTCTATATCTATATTTCTTTATGTATTTTTTTCAGGAGAGAGAACCTAAATGCCCTACGGTGGTACCAGCTTATGATTTTAACCCAGAAGAGGATGCAGCCAAAATAGAGACAGCCATCAAAACCAAAGGTAAAATAGTGCCATAAATATTTCACATTTTCCCCAAACATTTGCAAAGGAACTTTCCAAACTTTCCTGTTGAACACAAAAACGGGGGAAAAAAAGTCCTCAATGTCATTTCATAATTGTTTCAGGGAAAGATTTCTTTCATTGTTTTTATATTTGCTTAGCAAACTAAATTATCTTTGGCCTTCTCTTATGGCTATACCTTAAACAGGATGTGTGGTCCTTTAAGACTCTGTATTTCAATGGGTGGTGAGCCAGTTGAAATAGTATTTGTAAATAACTAATGCTAACTGGCAAATATGAGTAAGTGTCTTGGGATTTGTATTTAGGTAGCATCCGGAAATATATGTAGAATTTCAATTTAGTAGAAATAAAAGAAAAACGGGGTTGTGTTGCACTGCCTTGTAAGACATAATACATATTAAAGTAATAACATAACAGTTCTCTCAAGCATTGCTATTTAATAAATATTTTGCTGCACCACATTCAAATCATGCATCCTTCCATGTTTTAAGTGCGTGGGATTGTGCACTCTTGATTGTTTAAAAAATGTATGCTAGTAGTGTCAGTGTCAAATTAGCTAATGACTGTTTAATGATTTTATACTAGGAAATAAAAAGGTGCAATTAGTCCTTCAAGGCCTTATCTTAATGATGCTCTCTGGCTTTATTTCTTAGTCACTATCTTCTCCTCTCATTCTCGCTTCAGGTGTTGATGAGCAGACGATCATTGACATCCTGACAAAACGCTGTTGCTCACAAAGGAACGAAATTGCGTTTGAGTATGAAAAACGTGCAAAGAAGGTACACACCATAATTATTTTTTGTGTTTTTTGTTTTAACTGGATCATCTAACCTTAATGAAAGCTATATTTTAATATATGTATGTACATACTGTATATTGTCTATCAAAGTTTCAAACTACCTGACGCTGTTTGTGTTGTAGGATTTGGTAAGTGCCCTGAAGGGGGCGCTCTCAGGCTCTTTGGAGCATCTGATTCTGGGGTTGATGAAGAGCACAGCACAGTATGATGCCTCCGAACTGAAATCATCAATGAAAGTATGTTGCATTGATCTGTAATCGTTCATGAAAACTCTGCTTGCTTTCTGCTCTCCCCTGTTTTAAAATTCAGCATATTTAAAAATGTTCTGTCCTGTTAAGAGCATGCATTAAAGGGACATATTACCGTTCATATGTTAGGAGTCTGCAATATTTTTGAATGGTTTTGAAAGTCTCTTATGTTCACCAAGGCTGCATTTATTTGGTCAAAATTCAAATGAATATTGTACAATATTATTGCAATTTAAAATAACTGTTTTCTATTTTAGTGTATTTTAAAATTGCCTCATTACTCCAGTCTTCAGTATCACAAGATCCTTCAGAAATCATTGTAATATGCTGATTTGGTGCTCAAGAATAATTTCTTATTATTATCACAGTAAAAACAGTTGATCTACTTAATATTTTTGAGGAAATCATGATACATTTGTTTCAGTATTTTTTGAAAAATAGAAAGTTCAAAAGAACAGCATTTCTTTAAAACATTTTATAACATTCTAAATGTCTTTAGAGTTGTATTCATTCATTGCATTCATGTGACAGTGCCATGTGTTTTGCAGGGTCTGGGCACTGATGAGGACAGTCTTAATGAGATGGTGTGTTCTCGCAATAAAGAAGAGCTGATGGAAATCAAGAAGGTTTACAGAGAAAGTGAGTTCCCTTAAAGCTACACTGTGTAATTTTTTAAGTTGATTCTTAGCAAAAAACACTTTGTTTTTTCAAAATGATATGTGCTCATTAATGTGTAATTACTTCTACCAACTAATCAAGTATTCTCGTAAGCGTAGAATCTGCCATTTAGAGTACATACGAGCGAGTCGCTCGAATGGCGGCAGCCATGTTGCGCCTCCATCTTGAAAATACATTAGCCAAAGAGGGACATACCTGGAAATTCAAGCTTCGTCTTTCGCATTTTTACACTCAGTGGCACCGTGACGAATGCGGGGGAGATTACTCGCGACTGCCGGCAGATTTGAAATAATACGGCCACCGTAGGAGTTAAAACGCCCTCAGAATGGGAGGGGCTAGAAAGTAATATTCAGTTGGTAGTCATAAACAATTTCACCGCTAGATGGAAGAAAATCCTACAGAGTGTAGCTTTAAAAAGCATAAAAAGCAAAGCACAAATACACTGGCATTCATATCCCCTTTTCTCCTGCAGTGTTTAAGAAGGATTTGGAGAAAGACATTTCTGGAGACACATCTGGTGATGTCGCTAAGCTGCTCCTGGCCATTGTACAGGTAACATAGATTAACCAATAATTTCTCAAAGTATAAGAGTTATTTGTGGTAATTATGATCAAATTCCACTTTATTTCCCAATAAGTAACTGCTAAGTAATTCCTTTACCGCCAACATAGCCTGGAAAGTGCATATCCTGTATTGCTGTGCTTATACTGTATTCATTCATGTCCACAGGCCAAGAGAGATGAGCCAAGTAACGTGGTGGACTATGAGAAGATTGACAATGATGCAAGAGTGAGTAGAGCCCTTTTAACTCTTATTCTTATTCAGCATGCTTAAAATAATATCATGATAAACCATTGTACATTCAGATGACCACTGGAATAACCAGAAAGTTAACTTTTTATAATCCTGTGTCCATTACGGTGATTTTTAGGCTCTTTATGATGCTGGAGTGAAGCGAAAAGGAACTGATGTGACCACCTGGATTACAATCTTCTCTGAGAGGAGCGTCCCACACTTGCAGAAAGGTGACAAATGAACAGAGATGTATTTAAAGTCAACTCTCATGATCATCCTTTGTGCAACAACCTAATCAAAGCCTCTTTTTCTCAGTGTTTGAAAGGTACAAGAGATACAGCCCATACGACATTAAGGAAAGCATTCGAAAGGAGGTGAAAGGAGATCTGGAAAAATCCTTCCTCACACTAGGTATCTATCAGCTGTCTGTTTATATAAGCTGTCGTCAAATTGTCAGAACACTTAAGAGATGTGCTTGGCAGATTTGATGATGGTTATGCCTGCTGGCTCAATTACATTTTCACACTCTTACTCCTTCCTTGAGAATCTCTTTATCATGTCTTATTAACCATAATCACAAGCTGTTTGAGGAACATTTTGTGGAAAGCCCTGTGGAAATGCATTAGTGGCAAGAAGCCAGAAGAGAACTGAAGAGAGTCTCCTACCAAAGAAAACCTGTAACCTCTCCTTACGATTGATCTCTATCTTTCTGCAGTTGAGTGCTTGGAGAACAAACATCTGTTTTTTGCCAGCAGACTCAATGACTCCATGAAGGTGAGTATCTAACTGTCTATATCACATTTGAAAACTGTCACATTTGAATATCTAAATCTGTCATTTGACATGTAAGGAGATGACATTGGCTAAGTTTGAGTTATGTGGGTCAGTTTCTTCTATCGATTTTGATGTTTGCAGAGTAAAAGTGTGAAAGATAAGGTAGTAACGCGCATCATCGTCTCCCGCTGTGAAGTCGATCTAATGAAGATTCGCACAGAGTTTAAGAGGAATTTTGGAAAATCTCTGCACCAGACAATTTTAGTAAGTATCCAATTGTATAAATCCTTCTTATTTGTTTTGTTATTATCTCCCTCTTCTTTTCTTTCTGCTCTTAGTTTGGCTTCATTAAGAAGCATTTGAATCAAAATCTCTTTTCATTGTCTTTTTCTCTTCAGGAGCACACTAAGGGTGACTACCAGAGAGCTCTACTTAATCTCTGTGGAGGAGATGACTAAACATAATCTATAATGTTCTGCTGCAGATGTCTAGCAGTGACCTTTCGAGACAATTAGCTAAAATGCTGTAATATTATGGAGCATGCTTTGTGTTTTCTTGTGCCAGTATGACTGATTTTTACTATTAGTTAAACTGATTTCACTCAGACAAAATTTTTTAATTGTTGTTTAAATTAATAAAAACACTTGTAAGTACACGTGGTTTTGAATGTGTAAAATGTTCACTTTCCCATGGCCACGGAGGGTAATCAAAGATTGTGGGTCACATTCAGTGGACAGACATTTATTATATATATATATATATATGGGTGGGGGGTAGGGTTAGGGGTTAGTTTCTGCTGTAGCAATTCACCTTTTGGCACGTCTCCTTTTGGCATGCCCATTAATCTGACTGCCCATTATTCTGACATATGACGGTCAAAACAATGTAAATGCAACAAAAACTCAGGACAAACATGCATAAAAACAAGAAATATCTAACTGCAGAACCACACGTCACAGCAGTCAGAGGACAGCAGCGCCAGGCCAACAGCAGACCTGAAGTTAGGGTGGTGCTGACAGACAAGTAAACTGTCCCAACCACCAACCAAGTCAGGTAAAATTATTTGCTTGTACGCGCATTTCCCCAGTAAACACAATACCCAGTTGATCCATAACTCCAGAGTATCCAAAGCACAAGCTGTAAAAGCTCCGCCCTCTTCTGGAAAGGGGACGGGGAGCAGCAGCTCTTTTGTGTTTAAAGGTATGCACATGAAAATGGCGTGTTTTTGCTCACACCCAAATAGGGGCAAATTGGACATGCTATAATAAATTATCTGTTGGGTATTTTGAGCTGAAACTTTGAAGGCCAAGAAGGTCGGAACGAGTGTTGTTAAATGGGCCAGTCTAGCCAGACAGTCTAAAGTTTACTGGTCTTTTTTGAAAGTTATATTAAACTGTCTGAAAATAAAACAGGATTCACAAAACAAAAAATATATTTACCATGGTCCATTTCTGTATATAATAAAGAATATAAACTACAAATAATCGCATATAAGTCAACATTTGAACCACTTTAATGTTTTGTTTTTATTTTTACATTTTTATCATGATATTTCAGTAAGTTTAAACCCAATATTACGTTTAAAGATGAGATAAGGCAATTTCTCTCCAAAATCCTGTCGTCACTGGCGCGCAATGAATTATGGGGTGGGGTGGGGTAGGCAAGGCCGCGAGGGATCCATCTGTTGTATCCTTCATTGCACGGGAAACGAAAGACGCATTTGTAGGTCGCATTTGAAGAAGCCTTTGAATTGGGACAGCCTTTTACGCGCCTCGGTGACGCAATCGGCTTTTGAAGGATGCAGCCTCTGAATTAGGGGTGTGGTTTTTCAGTACTGTGAATCAGTCGGACACACTTGTTTTCACGGGCACTGAGCAGAGTTGAGCTGCTGGAATAATCCCTAATTTCTTTACTATTTTGACACACCAACTTTAGCCCAAGTGCTGGGGACATTCTGTTTTTCAAAAGAATATAAAAAATTTAGTAATGATTAATTAAAAAATTCCTCCACAATATGTATTCATAAAACATTGTCAAAGTATCTTGTAGACTAGAAGTTAAACTGAAGTACATTTTTAATCGGATGTCTGAACAGTATTGTCACCCTACATTCGTTTGAACAGTTGACATAAATCATACTCAACATAAAATATTAACTTAAAATGAGCGTACCATCATAAACCTGATACTTTTCATTAAGTTTTTTGCAGCTTCGAGCAGCATATATAATTCTGCCCTGAAGTATTGCATCCTCAAGATTGGTGTTGATATCAACAGTTTTAACATGTGATGCAGGAGGGCGTTTAGGAAGGCATCAGGGCACGTACAATCTTAGCTCCTGACCTGAGATACCTTCATCTGATCGATTTTTGAAGGCAGCATAGATGTATCCTTCCAAAGCGTAGTGGGGGCAACAACACAGAAGGTAAATGAAACAATGCAGTTTAACTTGAGGCGATCATCGGCGTCCAAGCACAATGGCTTTTGCAGACGATATAGTTAGGCTATTCATTGGATATGTCTCTTTCCTTTATGGAAATATTATTATATGTAGGCTACTATAGACAAATAAAATTGTGTCTCTTATTCAATTGGACATACCTTCATTCATGCCTGCAACTTGACATATGTTGTCAATATCATTAAAATTAAGATAAACAAATTAATGATATATAAGTATTTTGGAGATCACAGTTTTTGCAAACTATTGTAGCCTACTGAGCTTTATTAAACTTTATGAAACTATAATGAATTTATTTGCGAGTTTTTACTAAAAGGCAATTTATTTAACATTTTTCAGTCTTTAAACTGAGATCTTAAAAGGAGTTGCTATCATGTGGCTCCCTCTAGTGGACAACATTAGTATAATAGCCTTCATCTCTGAATCACATTGATATAAATGGCTAATAATTTTTTTGAATGATAACCATTTTTTTTAATGATTACTTTATAAGCAGTAATTATACATTATTATATCGCTTGTTAATTGTTATTTAACAATTTAATATTCCTAAACCCACTAGCCTACTTCAGACCTGCCCCACAGAAGCTTGCGTTGCAAAGCAAGAGGAGGCACAAAATCACTTTCACTGACCTTTACTTTGACTGTTCCAAGCTGATGGAATGACCTGCCTAACTCAACCCCAGCTAAATCTTTAGCCATTTTCAAGAAAAGGCTGAAGAAGCATGATTAGCTGTGTAACACTTTGTGTACTGGCTGTATAGGCTACTGCCACAAGAGGGCAGTAGATTAACTTGAACTACTGAATTGCCCCTTCCAACTCTTAAGTGCGGAACAGATCTTCACATCCTCTAGCATCCTTTAGTCATTTTATTAAAACTTAACCAGCGATTTAATTATAACAAAGCCATAATAAACTTTAACATTCATAGATTGGATCGCTATGACAGCTCCTATAGGAATAATACTCTTTGTTTATAAAGTTAAATTTGAATAAAATGTACAAAAGATACAGTTCTGTCCTGGCCTGTTTATTTGTATGTTTACGTTTTTAAAAAAGCAAATTTTTCAATATTTCAATATTATATCACATATAGATAGGCCTAATATATAATGTCATCACAGGCCCATAATCTTAATGATCTCAAGTTGAGGTAAAATTACAGCTCGAACCAGGGGAACTAGGAATGGCAGAAAAGAATGTGATGTATGTATTTGTCAATTGAACATAATGTATTTGGTATCTTGATAATGCATTGTTGAGCTTGTGTAGACCTACAGTCCACTGCCACACACCTCGTCGACATTCTGACCCTCGGTTATTGTAATTGAGTCCTCCAGGTCAACTATATTGTTATGATCACAGTCTGAAAGAGCATGAATAATAGAGAGTGTGCACTGCTGTGTGTTTTCTGAAGGTGGATGGCAGTACATCATCAGACGTGACAGTTTTTAATCTTCCAGATTAATGTCATTCCTCAGAAGCACAGAGGATAGAGCACTGAGGATGTTGTCATTGCTTCTCTCTGGTTTCCCTCTCTCCTTTCATTTCCCTCTCTTTTTTCCCAAAAGCTTCAAAAACTTATTATGAAAAAAATCTATATGCTTATATATGATCTATTTTGTGATTGCATCAGCTGTTGTAAGAATATTGGTTTAAACATGGATAGGGTGAGTTGATTTTATTTAATCACCAATCTAGATGCTTAGTTTCACCTAATCACTTAATAAATCTCAAAACACATTCATTTGATATTTTTTTGTAGATGTTCACAGGCAAGATAAGAGACTTTTTCGTGAAATTAAACTTGTTTACAACAGCTACAGGCTATAATTGCTATGGGCAGGCGTCTAGAAAAGCCCGCCAGCACACCCTCACAGAACTAAACACATATTTGTATTACAAAGCAAACTCAATTGTGCCATAGAGCAACCCTGATCAATCAGTCATGTGCTCAGAGACAAACCCAATCATACAGGCACAACATATTTGCACATACACTGTGATTCTAATGGACTGGAAGGGTAGAGGAGGCCAAACTCTGCAGGCCACATATAACGTAAACATTAGACGTCTCATTGAATTAGTATCACAGTGTGAAAGACAAAGTGCTGGCAAATGTAAATGAGGCCAGACATGCAATACTGCTGATTGGACTTATATAATTAGAATAATATTGCCAAGAGTCTTATTAAGAAGCAGAGGACATAAATAACCAGGGAGATGAGTTAATAGCAGTCGGCTAAAGTAGCTCTTAAATATGCTAAGGCCAGCTATTTCTGTTTATCCATGGCCCACTGATAATCTGATTATTGATGTGCGGGTGCTATCGGAGGTGAACGATCCCATCCTTGTGGTGCTGGATGCGGTGGCTATTTTAATTTCAATTATTCAGCTGAGTAATTAGGGTGAAGACAGCCAGTGAATGGCATCCCTCTCTGCCTTAGGAAAACAGTCACTGTGACCACACAACTGCAAAAAATTCTATTAGAGCTACACCACCATTCAAAAAGATTATTTTTTTTAAAGTAATTCATATTTGTATTTACCAAGGATGCATTAATTTGATCAAAAGTGACAGTAAAGGCGTTTCGATTTTACAAATACATTTCAAATAAATGCTGTTATTTTGCTCTTTACATTCATCAAATAATCCTGTTAAAAAAAGGGAAACAGTTTCCACAAAAATTGTCCATTGTATCTTGTCTAGTTTTGTTTTTGTATCCGCTGTTGGTGAGTCTTATATAACCAAGACAAAATTCACGTTTTTTTGTCGTGTCGTGTCCGTGTCAGGTCGATGTCGTGTCAGTGTCTGTTCCGGTGTCCGTTTCCGTTCCAGTGTCTGTTCCGGTGTCCGTTTCCGTTGTCTGTGCTGGTGTCTGTGCTGGTGTCAGACTTTCATGTCTGTGTACATGTCTGTGTGCCGGTGTCTGTGCTGGTGTCTCTGTCGGTGTCCGTTTCCGTTCCGGTGTCCCTTCCGGTGTCCGTTTCCATTCCTGTGTCCGTGCCGGTGTCCGTTTCTGTTCCGGTGTCCGTGTCTGTCCATTCTGGTGTCAGTGTCCGTGCCTGTGCTGGTGTCCGTGTCGTTCCGGTGTACATGCCGGTGTCCGTTTCCGTTCCAGTGTCCGTGCCGGTGTCCGTGCTGGTGTTGGTGTTTGTGTCCCTGCAGGTGTCCGTTTCCGTTCCGTCCCGGTTCCGTCCGGTCCGTGCCGTTTCCGGCCTTGCCGGTGTCCGTGCCGGTGTCCCTGCCGGTGTCCGTTTGTGTTCCGGTGTCCGTGCCGGTGTCCCTGCCGGTGTCCGTGCCGGTGTCTGTGCTGGTGTCGGTGTTTGTGTCCCTGCCAGTGTCCGTTTCCGTTCCAGTGTCCGTTTCCGTTCCGGTGTCCGTGCCTGTGTCCGTTTTGGTGTCCCTGCCAGTGTCCGTTTCCATTCCGATGTCCGTGCCGGTGTCCGTTTCCGTTCCGGTGTTGCCGGTGCCGGGGTCCATGCCGGTATGCCGGTGTCCATGCCGGTGTTGCCGGTGCCGGGGTCCATGCCGGTGTGCCAGTGTTCGTGCCGGTGTCCATGCCGGTACCAGGGAAATGAGTTAATAGCAGTCGGCTAAAGTAGCTCTTAAATATGCTAAGGCCAGCTATTTCTGTTTATCCATGGCCCACTGATAATCTGATTATTGATGTGCGGGTGCTATCGGAGGTGAACGATCCCATCCTTGTGGTGCTGGATGCGGTGGCTATTTTAATTTCAATTATTCAGCTGAGTAATTAGGGTGAAGACAGCCAGTGAATGGCATCCCTCTCTGCCTTAGGAAAACAGTCACTGTGACCACACAACTGCAAAAAATTCTATTAGAGCTACACCACCGTTCAAAAAGATTATTTTTTTTAAAGTAATTAATATTTGTATTTACCAAGGATGCATTATTTTGATCAAAAGTGACAGTAAAGGCGTTTCGATTTTACAAATACATTTCAAATAAATGCTGTTATTTTGCTCTTTACATTCATCAAATAATCCTGTTAAAAAAAGGGAAACAGTTTCCACAAAAATTGTCCATTGTATCTTGTCTAGTTTTGTTTTTGTATCCGCTGTTGGTGAGTCTCATATAACCAAGTCAAATTCACGTTTTTTTGTCGTGTCGTGTCCGTGTCGGGTCGATGTCGTGTCAGTGTCTGTTCCGGTGTCCGTTTCCGTTCTAGTGTCTGTTCCGGTGTCCGTTTCCGTTGTCTGTGCTGGTGTCTGTGCTGGTGTCAGACTTTCATGTCTGTGTACATGTCTGTGTGCCGGTGTCTGTGCTGGTGTCTCTGTCGGTGTCCGTTTCCGTTCCGGTGTCCGTGCCGGTGTCCCTTCCGGTGTCCGTTTCTGTTCCGGTGTCCGTGTCTGTCCATTCTGGTGTCAGTGTCCGTGCCTGTCCATTCTGGTGTCAGTGTCCGTGCCTGTGCTGGTGTCCGTGTCGTTCCGGTGTACATGCCGGTGTCCGTTTCTGTGCCGGTTCCGTCCCTGCCGTTGTCCGTTTCCGTTCCAGTGTCCGTGCCGGTGTCTGTGCTGGTGTCGGTGTTTGTGTCCCTGCAGGTGTCCGTTTCCGTTCCGTCCCGGTTCCGTCCGGTCCGTGCCGTTTCCGGCCTTGCCGGTGTCCGTGCCGATGTCCCTGCCGGTGTCCGTTTGTGTTCCGGTGTCCGTGCCGGTGTCCCTGCCGGTGTCCGTGCCGGTGTCTGTGCTGGTGTCGGTGTTTGTGTCCCTGCCGGTGTCCGTTTCCGTTCCAGTGTCCGTTTCCGTTCCGGTGTCCGTGCCTGTGTCCGTTTTGGTGTCCCTGCCAGTGTCCGTTTTGGTGTCCCTGCCAGTGTCCGTTTTGGTGTCCCTGCCAGTGTCCGTTTCCGTTCCGGTGTCCGTGCCGGTGTCCGTTTCCGTTCCGGTGTCCGTGCCGGTGTCTGTCCGTTCTGGTGTCAGTGTCCGTGCCTGTGCCGGTGTCCCTGCCGGTGTCCGTGCCGTTGTCTGTGCTGGTGTCGGTGTTTGTGTCCCTGCCGGTGTCCGTTTCCGTTCCGGTGTCCGTGCCTGTGTCCGTTTTGGTGTCCCTGCCAGTGTCCGTTTCCATTCCGGTGTCCGTGCCAGTGTCCGTTTCCATTCCGGTGTCCGTTTCCGTTCCGGTGTCCGTGCCGGTGTCTGTCCGTTCTGGTGTCAGTGTCCGTGCCTGTGCCGGTGTCCGTGCCGGTGTCTGTGCTGGTGTCGGTGTTTGTGTCCCTGCCAGTGTCCGTTTCCGTTCCGGTGTCCGTGCCTGTGTCCGTTTTGGTGTCCCTGCCAGTGTCCGTTTCCATTCCGGTGTCCGTGCCGGTGTCCGTTTCCGTTCCGGTGTCCGTGCTGGTGTTTGTCCATTCTGGTGTCAGTGTCCGTGCCTGTGCCAGTGTCCGTGTCGTTCCGGTGTACATGCCGATGTCCATTTCCGTTCCCTGTGCCAGTGTTCGTGCCAGTGTCCATGCCGGTGTTGCCGGTGCCGGGGTCCATGCCGGTATGCCGGTGTCCATGCCGGTGTTGCCGGTGCCGGGGTCCATGCCGGTGTGCCAGTGTTCGTGCCGATGTCCATGCCGGTGTCCGTTCCAGTGTCCGTTCCGGTGGCGGTGTCTGTGTTTCATGTCTGTGTCCATGTCTGTGTGCCAGTGTCTGTGCCGGTGTCCATACCGGTGTCCGTGCCGGTGTCTGTGCTGGTGTCTGTGTCCATGTCTGTGTGCCGGTGTCCGTGCTGGTGCCCGTTTCCATTCCGGTGTCCGTGCCTGTGTCACTGCCGGTGTCCGTTTCCGTTCCGGTGTCCATGCCGGTGTCTGTGTCCATACCGGTGTCCGTTCCAGTGTCCGTTCTGGTGTCTGTGCCGGTGCCCGTTTACGTTCCGGTGTCCATGCCGGTGTCTGTGTCCATACCGGTGTCCGTTCCAGTGTCCGTTCTGGTGTCTGTGCCGGTGCCCGTTTACGTTCCGGTGTCCATGCCGGTGTCTCTGTCCATGCTGGTGTCCGTTCCAGTGTCCGTTCCGTTGGCGGTGTCCATGTTTCATGTCTGTGTGCCAGTGTCCGTGCCGGTGCGGTGTCCGTGCTGGTGTCTGTGTCATGTCATGTCTGTTTAATGTCTGTGTCATGTCTATGTGATGTCATGTCATATCTATTTCAAGTCATTTTGTTTTAAGTTATTGTTTTGTTTTTGGATCAATTTTGGATTTAAATAAACTGCACATGGGTTCTTTCAACTCGCCTTCAGTGGACTGAATGTTACAGGAAGCTATGAACCCAGCAGTTACCATTCACCTTCGTCAAGGCAACCGGGCCATTGAGGACTTTGTTCAGGACTTTTGTGAACTTTGTTACCGTGTGGTTTTAATAACGTGGCTTTAAATGACTTTTTTTTTATGCAGTGGCTATTTGTGTAAGTGTAAGTAGAAACTAGATTCTATTTCCACTATATAAAAATAGCAATATTTTCTTTGCAATAAGTGTAAATAGTAGTTAGATGCTATGTATACTTATAAATAATGGCAGATACTATTTGCACCTCAGTGTTATACATTAAACAGTAAGCAATAGTAACAGAGTCTGAATGATTGTGTTTATTAAAAGTATTAAATGGATGCCGCTGTCATGGGTCTGGTTGCAGCAGAGATGAAACTGGATCTTAGTGCAGCAGTTTTTATTGAAAACAACATTAAACTAACAGAAAAGCTCAGATTTCTCAGGAATACCAAATACAAGAACAGAACAACCAGAAAATAGAAACAAACTCTAAACAGGACTAAACACGGGACTTAAATACACAGCAAAACAACAGAGGGTAATTAGACAAACCTGAACTCAACTAAGTTAATCAGTAACCAAGGATACAAACAGGTTCAGAAGACTGAACTAATTAACACATTAGAAAACTAACTAGGAAACACAGACATGAACAAAACTTGAAAAGAGATAAAAAACAAACAATTAAATAAATAAAAAATCAATTTAAAACGTGATAGCCGCCTTATTGGGACAAAATAAAGCCCTCCCTACACATTACCCCTACCTCTAACCGATAAACACTTTATTATTAAACACGTTAGACACTTTATTTCCACTTTTCAAATATTTTCTTCATTTTTATTTAAAATAAATGCCTTTCCGATCTGAAATGTGATGGGAAAAGGGAGTAGAGCAAGTTAGGCAAAAGGCAGATACAACGATTTGCATAAAAACTTCCTGCCACGCGCCTTATCTCTACACCATTGCTACTTTTCACACTTTAGTGTCTTCCGTAATTTTGTCTGGCCCAACCAGACGTCAATGGGAGGAGTTAGTGTAAATAGCCTCTGCCAACAATGGGGGCTATTTGCACTTAGTTTAAAAATAGACACTTCATTTTTAATACCTTGCAAGCTTAAACATTTGTTTTTTTATGATCTATTCTATTGTACATTTTCCAGCTTGTTACAAGTTTTCTTTTTGTAAAGAAAAAAACTTTTTTTGTGAAAAAAGAAAAGAAAAGAAAATTCATTTGTGGTGGGGTCAGTGAAAATGACCTATTCATCTGAGAAAAAAAGAAAAGAAAATGAATAAGTTAGTGTAATCCAATAGGCAAACAATAAAAGGCAGCATGCATTTATATTTATATGGAGTCTATTAAATATTGCTTAAATAAAAGCAGACAGACTGGGGGGGAAGACACATCTCATTATGTGCACTTTAAAGCAGTGCAGCCAGAACATTGTGTTGGCCTCTGCTGTTTTACATATAGATGCTGTGATTCTGTCATGGACCCCTATTCTGGTGACACCGGCCCTTTGCTAGATTGCATGTATAATTTATAGACATGGGGTGCCTTGAGTTCATTTGGTGTTGTTTATATCAGCTTTGTACTTTTTTTAATGCTAGTTGTTGATTCCTCTTGAGCGTGTCAAAACCTCAGTGCTAATAATTGATTTGGAGACTGAAACTTCTGCACAGGTTGTTCTGGCCAAGAACGTTAACTCACAGAGCTCTTAGAGATGAATATATGATTTCCCCCATTTCTGCCTTGCAGCTTTATGAAAGCTTGCACTTGAAGGAACAAAAAGAATACAGAATCAACTTATAGCCATATCTCGATTTCTTATTTTGACTGAGGTTGTACACGATGACAGAATGAAAATGAGAGGATGTCAAATGAAGGAAACTCCTCAAGCCTCTGTCACTCACACAGTTGTCATCATAAAAGGTGGTTATGTATCAAAAGTGATACAATTATTAGTTTGCTTCTTGCTAACTAATAATTAAGATCATGTTTCACCCTTCTTACAGAGATTTATAAATGCAGAATGTTTAGAAAAAACATTCTGGTTTCATTTATATTTACTCTCTCTCATTTCAGATGGGTTGTTTGATGCCTCTCTGTCACGAGGAGACGTCGTGTTGAGTGCTCGTTGGGGACTTGTGCTTGCCCCGTGGCCACGAAGAGAGTGCAGTGCTCTCTCTCAGCCTACAAACAGAGACGCTTTCATTTCCGCGCCAAGCGCTTCCGCCCTGGGTGAGTTTCCCTTTTTTTTATCTCTCTCTCTCTCTCTCTCATTCACTCTCTCTATCCAAACACACTCACTGCAATGGTGCTGTTACATACACACTATCAGTAAACAACAGATTTAGGCCTAAAACAATGTGACTCCCTGTAGACTTCAATTATTTATAAAATCAAACAAGTACGGCTGTTTGTTATGTGGGCGGCCTTTGATGAATATAAGATAAATGCCCTGCCTCAGCGAACAATCCTGCTTCCTTCCAAAACCAAAACAAAGTAAACTTATGCAAAGGCCGTGCACAGTGTCCTTCTCGTGTGTCAGCCGACCTCTTAAAGACTGATTCTGGTTATATCAGTGATCTGCATATTTTAATGCCTGTGCTTCAGGTGAAGTACTTTAAATGAGAAATAATTGGCAAAGAAAATTATGTGAACACACTACCGTTCAAAAGTTTGGGGTTGGTAATATTTAAAAAAAATATATCTTATGCTCACCAAGGCTGCATTTATTTAAATAACTGTTAATTGTTAATTAACTATGTTAGTTTATTTTAAAATGCAATTATTGACAAAGCTGAATTTTCAGCATCATTACTCCAGTCTTCAGTGTCACATGATCCTTCAGAAATCATTCTAATATGCAGATTTGGAGCTCAAGAAACATTTCTTATTATTATCAATGTTGAAAACAGTGTTCAAATTTTTGTGGAAACTGTGATACATTTTCTTCAAAATTATTTGAAGAATAAAAAGTAAAAGAAACGTTTAGAAATATTTTTTTAATTGTTTGAAATAAAAATATTTTGTAACATTATAAATGTTTTTACTGTCACTTTTGATTAATTTGTAAATAATGCATCCTTGCTGAATAAAATTCAAAAATATTACCTCAAACTTTTTTCTTTGTAGACATGTGATTTATACTTTAAGTTGTGTCCGTGTCTGTGCCTCCATACTAAAGTACTGTGAATAGCCCCTCGCAAAAGGGGAAATACAGAGTTTAAAAAAGTGTTCACTAACATAACTTTTGTATATTTCTAGGCTGTGTCCAAAACCAAAGGCTTAACTGCCTTGACTTTTAAGGAAAGGAAACTTTGCATTCAGACATTTTTAGCTTTTCAGGCTCTACATCTACACGTTTAAACCAAGTATGGCAATTCAAGCTTTGGGTGGTACAGAGTGCTGAATCTGCGAGTGAGATTAACTGTCATCCATACAGAAGCATGCACTGATCTGAGGTGTGTGTGTGTGTGTGTGTGTCTGAGCTCTTGGAGTAATTGATGGAGTTGGATGGGTATTTAATGTTGCGTGTTATGATGTTTGAGATTTTATTACGGAACTTAATTACTTTTTTGTCCTTTGTTTTCTTTACGAAAGAGTCTTGCCACAACAAACAGAATAACATCTCAGGAAATGCGTAGGTGAACATTGTACCGTCCATGAGAGGAATTACATAATGAATTTAAGATGCTTAAAGCGCAAAAAAACATAATTCTGCAAGTCAGCGTTAGCGTCTGAACAGAAAGAGATTGAAGTCCATTATCATGTACAATTATTATAATAGCATAATGTGGTGAAGCATGTTTATTAATACTTTGTGGGCTAATGGGTGACCACAATTAGGAAGCCGAAATTGAAGAAAAGGAAAGTGTTCATTTACATTCATTCAGTTGTATGGATGTTAATTATATTTAAACGATGTGATATATAATTATGAGTTATTATTGGAAAAAGATGAGGTTGAGTAAATTATGAAAATTAAAATTTTGGGGGTAAACTATTGCTTTGAGACTCTATATGCTGTATGACAAAAGTTTTGAAGATAAATGTTTGATTTTAGATATCATAAAGCAATTCTTTACCTCAAACATTCCCAATTTTCCCTGTTCATAACTGTTCTTTCAAGCAGTAATTTATGTCATGAGTCCTGAGACGTTTTTCTGTATAATTTTATTGAAATCAAATTCAGGTACAGCCTATCTTACATCTTTTTCACTATAAAAACAAGAGGGATAATTCCAAAAAGACTCTGTGATCCCCAAAAGTATTAATGTCTGATGTGTGTTTTCTTTTCTGCACCACTCATGGTGTTTCTGACAAAGAACAATGAGGATATATCAATGAGCTCCGTGGCCTCTGTCACTTCTCCCATCCCCTCGTCTTCTGCATGCTAATCAGCGAGATGGGTGCGCCGCCCTGCTAGATTATTATAAATGCTGTTTATGGTCCTGCTATGACAACTGTGAAGGGCACGGCAAAGAATTTATCATGGGACGGTTTCCCTAGCGTCAAAATGCGTTATGGTATTGTAAATGACCCTTGATAATGAAAGAAGATCCTCTTGTTTCCTGCAATAAGAGTGAATAAAACATCAGGCACTTCACAGGTTTATTGTTCGAGCATGGCTCATTGCAATTTGACTTCTCATTACAAAAGATCTTTTTTCTTATTTCACTTTTGCGGAAGTCACATCGACAAATAAAACATCCATCACCTCCAGTGTTAGCTCAGTAAAAAGCAATCTTTGTTTTGTTTTTAAAGCAACATCTTAAAATTTCAACATAATCCACCAAGCAGTTAAATTAGGCCACCATGCGCTCTATATTTTGTCCTGCCAAACGGGTAATGATACATGCTAACGGAGCCAAACAGGGTGCAAAGCTCATATGTTTGTGTAAGTATGCAAACATATGGCAGTGATGGAGAGGGAGGCATGGCCTCAGGGAGCCCTCGGCAGGAGCATCATGGCTCCTCTACAAAGGCAGTCGGAGACGCTCCACAGACCTATCGGCTTCTTCCTTCTGTCAGTTGTTTGTTAACTAAGCAAGTGCTCAAATAGAAATTTTGGATACATATTCAACTGTTAATATGTAAAATAGGTTTAATCTTGCAAAAAAAAAAAAAAATGGAGCTTTTTTTTCTAACTTAATTTTTTTTATTTGTGATCTATTCATTAGTGAATCTTAACATGAAATGTGAGTTGTTAGACCTTTATGTTCTGTTCTGTTTATTTTAAAATAATGTTATTTAGCATAATCTACACTGTAGATTTGTTAAGCTAATGTTGATTTAGTGATATTAAATAATATTTCTGAATTAAATACAATTATTCATTTGACTCGATTTAATTTTTAGGCTACCTGACAGAGAAAATGGTATAAGATAAAAGTAGTACAGACTACAAACTAAAAGTATGAGTTTTTAGAACATGAAATGTTGTAGAATGGAGGGTCTAACAATGTCCAATGAATACAGTCCCAGACCAGATCAGTTTGAGCTTTACAGCCGACAGTAAAACATTTTAGCGGTGAAGAAATTTGGGTCTCGTTGAAATCTGGCCCCGTGTTGTCATGGATGACATACGGTTATTTTTCGTGAGGCTGAAACATATTTTATCATAATCAGTATATGACGAGAGAGTGGGGCCTTCACACATCATTGACTTTTCTTGCTTAGTTAGATGGTGAAGGTCAGAGTTCTTAGCCTTTATGGTTGTTTAACTTTAAAGAATTATGGCATGTAAAGAACACACCCCATTTATTTTCTCCTCAATTGGAGGCTGGATTCTCGAAAGTACAAAGTGGTTTTCTTTACCACAAAAATAGAGGAATGAAATACTTTCAGATTTTGAATCTTAAATGCTCAGTAGATATTATTCAATTCATTTCAGGGCATTTATATCCTACTTTCTTTTTTAACTGGATCAAAACATAAGATTGAATAATAACGATTCAAATCAGGTATCGTTGACAGAATGTATTTGAATATTTTATATTTATCAGTGGTTTATAAAATATGAATCTGCAGTCACATGGCTCTGATGTCAATAGTTTACTTTCTTTGTCATGTTACCCTACTTTGGTGTAACATTTCATCTGTCAGCCACTGATCGGTTAATGTAATTTTTTGCATTGGATTACCAAGTTTGAAAGAGAAGTGATTATGACCACTAGAGGGAGAGAAGAACCATAGTTATCAGTGAATACAAGCTCAAATAGTCCTAATCTGAGCCCAGAGAAGATATGTATGTGTGTGCTTGTGTAATGGTATAATAAACACTTTAGCATATTCAAAATGTATAATTTTTTTATCATGAATTTCGATGAAAAATGTTCCCGCTTTGTCCCCGCTTTTGATCCACTCTTAAACTCCAACCTACAGCTGGAAAAACATAGTTATAAGGATTTTCTACTTTGTGGCAAGTCCAAGGAAAGCTGGGAGGTTTGTTCTCTGTTTCAGACTTTTAGGGACTGACTATGTCAGAACCTCTTGTATAGACTTCAAAGCTACCTGTGAATGAAAGCTACCCGTTGTTCCTTTCAAACGCAAACTTGGTAAAATTAAAAGTGCTTCACAAGCGCATTAGACCACCAAGCTCTGAATTACCACTCCAATAAACAATGTGATGTTGACACCGCCCCCTCTTCAGTCCTGTGGAGCTCTAGGGTGGGAGTCTTTCTCTTTTTCAGTAAGAGGCTTTACTCCAGTCTTATTTTACCCTTGTAACTGTCTCTTGTTGTGCTGAGTTGGGGTCTTTCTGGGTGTTTTAATGAGTCAGGAGTGGGCACCGTGACCCAGATATATAAAATCAATCATTTCAGGATGGTGACCACAGTACAGTGTACATAAAACTTCGACATACTTACCTTCAATATAAATGGACATTTTGCTCTAATTTTGAACCCGAAATTATAGAATTTTTTGCGAGCATTTTGTATGATTTTAAATAAATAGTCACAGAAGATATTTATAAATGTTTGAATGTTATGCATTAGTTAACTAAATATCAAGTGGTTTATTTAAAAGAAATAGAAATAGCACAAGCAGACTTTTAATGCAAATTCATTCTGTGTTCATTCTGTTACTCTTCTCTTGATGTCAACTGATTTCACAAAAAAAAAAATAGATATATTCTTTTGAGATCAGTTTGTTTAAAAGTAATTGGAAAAATGGCACTTTATCACTTTTCGCATGTCATATGATTTAATATTTCATCTGATGCAATCATCTAGTTATGCATCATGGTGACTCCTTGAAGTAAATATTCTACACAAATATGTTTTTCTTCTTTATAATGAATGGGGAAAACTGTTCCAAATTCTTTCACTGAAATTCATGACATAACAGGGCAATTGTTAAAAAAAATTATTTATAAACAATTTACTTTTAAACTGAGAATTGATCAATGGCCAAACTTCCCACTGATGATCAGAAATGTAAACATTAATAATGAGCCTGTAATTAAACCATCAGAACTTTATTCAAACACTGTGTCATGAATCAGACGGTTTATGAGTTCCTGAGAGCTTTGTTTGTTGTAATGGAACTTTACCAGGAGGCAATCTGTTGTCACGGCAATCAGCTGCCACTGCTTGAATAAATCATTCTATTCAGCTTCAGCTTGTTCTGTTTGATTTGCTTTGACCTAAATAGTACAGCTCACATCGAGGTACAGTTGCTCTTTGTGTCCATCTGTACCTCTCAGACTTTCTAGGAAAAATGAAGCCTGCTGTTTGCATTTAGTTAAATAATCAGATCTATAGACTCCAAATCTATATCCTGCAGTCAAGAACAGCGAACAATAAATAAAACAGTTAAATATAAATCTGCAGGATGTTATTTAAATGTGAAATTTGTTTATTTAATTAAATAAACATTCTGGCTTTTAATTGTAAAATTAATATTGTAATATATATCATAGTTACAGTTGTATTAGAGTTCTGTATCCTTCTTTGCTCTAGATGGGAGAATTGGACTTTTCAGAATGAAGACATGGTCAGTTTCTTCCATCCATTGTGTGAAAATTGGCTGAAGGGTAAAGAGGAGCAATTAAATTGACCCTTATTTAGAAAGAGTGCTTTTATGGAGGCTTGAGTAATTCACTCTCACAGAATACTAACTGCTTCCACCACATTCAGCCCACCTCTTTCTTGAGGCCACGCACCTGTGGAAGATAGAAACACCAGTCTCTGCCCATCCAGGTGTCAGTCACACTATCATAATGCTCTATGGTTCTGGTTCAGACTACAACATCTACAGTGAGTGTTTTTAAGAGTTAAAGGAATAGTCCCCCCCCCCCCCAAAATGTAAATTCTGTCATCCGTTACTCACTATGCATGTCGCTCCAAACACATAAGACTTTCGTTCATGTTCGAAACGCAAATGAAGATATTTTTATTAAAATCTGAGAGATTTCTGTTGCTCAATTTGAAAGCATTCTCGAGTTTCCAATCACCAAATTTGAGTGCTCTATGTATGTTCGCTGATCAATGTTTACATGTGACTAAAAGCCTAAATTAAATGTGTTCATTATAAAGCGATCACATCTCTTCAGAATACTTGAATTAAACCTCTCGACCTTTATGAACGTTTTGAAGTGTCAGAGTTTTGGGTGAATAGACTTTCAATGGGGGAAGAGAAATCTCTCAGATGACAGAACTTTAATTTGTGGGTGAACTATCCCTTTAAGAGCCATCACAACATTTACCCCTGGTTTCACAGACAATGCTTAAGTCCCAGACTAAAATGCATGTTTGAGCTGTTTTTACTGAAATATGTTTTAAAATATGTCAGTGCCCCTGTTTTGTCTCAAGATGCACTCCAGTGATGTTTTTTTTTTCTAATGTACATTTATAAAAGCTACTTAAAAGGATAGTTCACCCAAAAAAATATCCCATGATTTACTCACCCTCAAGCCATCCTAGGTGTAAATGACTATCTTCTTTCAGACAAACACAATCGGAGTTATATTAAAAAATATTATAGCTTTTCCAAGCTTTATAATGGTAGTGAATGGCGGTCCAAAAAAGTGCATTCATTCATCATAAAGGTAATCTATATGACTCCTGGGGGGTTAATAAAGTCCTTCTGAAGCAAAGCTATTGGTTTTTGTAAGAAAAGAGTAACGCCTAACGCAATGTATGACGTAGGAGTAGCGTAAGCTTTAATGCCTCTCGCGGTTCAAACATATAACAGTACTTTCAAATATATGTTTCACATCGCTTCGCTACGCTACGCTATATTAAAATAATTTTTAACATAACTCCGATTGTATTCGTCTGAAAGAAGAAAATCATATACACCTGGGATGGCTTGAGATTGGTAAATCATGGGGTAATTTTCATTTCTGAGTGAACTATCCCTTTAAATATCCTAATTGAACCAAGGTCTAATCCTGGCTTAATCTAAGCCCTGTTTGTGAAACCAGGCCTTAGTGTGTTATGTAAAACACCATCAGCATCATTTTAAACATTCAACACAGCTTAGTTAAAAAATGGAAGATATAGTTCTGCTTCGAGTTGTTCCAAAGAAACAAAGGATTTGAAAGGCAAGTGATTTCATGGTAGTTCAAACTACACTACTCATTACTAATTATCTTTTCATTGACTTTGTAAATACATTGACAATAGAACAAAGTTAACATGAACAAAGCACAGAGGAGTTAATCCCAATTACAAAAGGTCAGTTATTAGTTCCTGACATTTGGAAGGACTTAACACAGATCAAAGAAACTCAGGCCATTGTTATGAGCCAAGCAGAAAATGTACTCTTCCTTCCTGTTAATGCAACATTGGGAGAAGATATTTTAGGAAATGTTTCAAAGCTGTAAGTAATTTGCTGCCTTGGTTAGTTCATTTAATTCTGTAGTTTGTTTCTTGCAAGGTTGTATTATAATCATTTGAGTCTAAATTTAGATTTAGGAGCTGATAGGTTTAGATACAGGTTAGAGATTTCAGTGATCACAGAGGATTTTAATACTAAAAACGTAATTTGTGATAGGTATGCTTGTGTTCCTTCTGGGATTCCTTAAAAATGCGACTCAAAGCTGGAAGCAGCACCTGACCCCCAGCAATTCGCAACCCTAACCCTTTATCTGTCCATCTCACTCTGTGCACAGAAACACGCTGCCCTCTCTCACCTCAGGTGCGACTGACTCTTTGAAGTGTCATAGAGGTGTTACTTTATGAGAAACAAGGAAGATTCCTGCTCAGCCTAAATCAACTTGTCAGTCAGCGGCTGCAGGGGAAACGGCAGAGCTAAGCCTGTCATTACACTCGCACATTTAAAACATCACAACACCTGAGACCAGAAGACGCCCCAGAGCTTCAGTTAAGCTAGGGTGTTAATAATTGAATTGTTATTGTGAAAATGGCTATTTGGGTTGTTTGGAAAAAGTAACGTCGTAAAAAGTGTAGTTATGTCAAATATTTAGCTACCTGTTTATCTACTTGCCAATAGCTGATGATGAGCGATATTATGCTCCTAATGTAAGAGTTTCAAGGGACAAGCAGATTATTAGTTTGTAGAGTTTCATACCTAAAATTTTACTTTTTACCAATTGGACCAACTTGTGACAATATTTCCCTAATTTAACTTGATTCAACAAAAAAAAATTCTTGACGTTCCTTGACAATTAATGCCTCTGGAGCCCAGTAAGTGTTATTGCGTGTTTCTTTCAGCGTATGTGTTTTCAGCATTACACAAGAGCAGCACCTCAAGGCCTTGTCATCTTTAGGGAACTGTCAATCATCTGCTGTTACAGTATAAAGGTAGAGGGGTCATTTGGCGCCACCTTATCAGATCAGAACCAGACTTTGTAATATTGAGTGTTCAGACACTGAACTCCTTCAAGGCTTCTTCTTATTAAGCCCTACAACAAAACAATTAAGTTTGGAGTCAGTAAGATTATTCTTTTTTTTTCAAAGAAGAAATAATATTTAAATATTAAATATTGTTTTCTCTTTTGATATATATTTTAATTCCTGTGATGGCAAAGCTGAATTTTCAGCAGCCATTATTCTAGTCTTCAGTATCGTGATCTTTCAGAAATCATTCTGATTTGGTGCTCAAGAAACATTTCTTATTATTTTGAATGTTGAAAACTGTTGTGCTGCTCAATATTTTTGTAGAATCCATGATATCTTTTTTCAGGTTTCTTTGATTAATAGAAAGAAGGAAACTAGAAAAGAACAGCATTTATTTGAAACAGATTTTTTTTGCAACAATGTAAAAGTCTTTACTGTCATTTTGATAAATTTAACGCATCCTTGCTGAATATTAATTTCTTTCAAAAAATCTTAATGATCACAAGCTTTCGAGTGATACAAAAAGTACAACCGATTTAATGGTAAATGGCTAAGAAGGTCTATCATTTCAGGTGATTGTTCATTTGCCCATGGTGCTATTAATGATTGTTCCTCTGAAAGAGACAGAAACTCTAAACTATTGTACTTTTTTAGTGTTTTTGGCATTGGGCATCAGCCACTTTTACATTGTGCGTTGTAAACTCAAAAACTTACACACACAAAAGCGTGCTGTTCTTCTCACTGGAGGTCTCTTAGTGAGACAAAGCAACTGCATTTGCCCACTCACAACACCAAACACACAGACACGCAGGGGATTGATCACTCAGACCAGCATCGCTGTGTCAACGGACCCAGTCGCCTGGCAACATGCTGAAAGGCCTGAAGTGCATTGACGGGACACAATAGTGCTGGGTGATGTTTTATGGCTGACCAAACAGTCCTTACCGCTCTTGCTCTACTCCAAAAACTTGAGAATGTTTACTCACAGCACTTTCTTTTACATCGTTTTGTGATCAGTCATCTGTTCAGCTTACAAAGAAATAAGGAAGGTAGTCGATTTTCATTTTAAAATTCCATTTTATTCTAGAAACTTTATAAGGCATCTATATTATATTTTAACATAATTTTGACAGTATTTACTTTGAGTATTTTACTTTACGTCAAAAGCCCAATGGTCAGTGGATGACATTTGTTGCTTGAGCTAATATTGGCAGTCCCTCCCAGTGGTGTAATTTGTCTCACAGTCTCTGCTTAGAAGCATGAATTAAATGTTGACACAGTGATTTCATGCACACACAGGCGTTTGGCTGGGTCGAGCAGAGAGTCTCCCTTTGCACCTGCTGCTGCTTTCAGCTACAGCCATGCTGATTATTACGGGTTAGCTCAAATATCCTTGCACTGTGAATCCTGTACAAGAATCCAAGAGAAATCAGGCATATTTTCCTGTTCAAACAACGCCTTGTGTTGTCTGCAGAGTTGTCTTATCTGTTGAACTTTAATTTCAAAACAGGGCTTGTTTTCTCACTGAAGTGCTGTACTTTTTAATACTTAGGCCTATTCATTTTCATATTTCATATTTTTTAAATAATAATAATATTTTTAAAAGATTCTTGGAAACTATATGCATAAACACGGTAGATTTATTGATATTACCTCAATTATTAATTATAAAATTTCCAGATCAGAAATGCACAAATGCAAAGCATGCACCAATTTGTATTCATTTCACATTAGTTTCAAAAGTAAAAATAAAATAAAAATTTGTTTAGATGTTTTGCAAAGAAGACAAAATTTAAAAACAGTTATTGAAGAGTGAAGACTTATGAACATAGAAAGTGTCTGATTGTGTGTGTGTGTGTGTGTGTGTGTGTGTGTGTTCATTTGTGTGTTTGATTTTCAGTCTCCAGGCTCCACAGCTTGTTGATTTACGGCCATATAAATATCCTTGCCATCCCCTGCCTGAGCATGTTCAGGTATTTTGCTCATAAATATGCACGCCCCAAATTATTAATCTCACAGTGAGAAATAAATAAGGCTATTTAGCTTACTGCTGGAAAAAAAATCTCCCCAAATAAGTTCTGTGAGTTGATTTCAAGCTTGATGACATTAGTTTTTCTAGTGTGATTATAAATAACAGGTTCCTGTCCATTCCATCTCCTGTGTACGGGTTAAGGCTGCAGGCTCATTATTCAGGCCACTGGCCACATGCATGAATAAATGGATAAATTACACATGCTAATTACCTTGGATGTTTCTCCATAATGCATTATATTAATTAAATGCATGCCAGTGTATGAAATGTGACTACAAGGTACAAGGTACAACATACTGTATCGAACAAACAACCTAGACTAACCTTCATCTGTGTCAATACATGATAGCCACTAAGACTGTGTCTTAAAGAGTTTGACCAACTAGCAGCAAGACAAGAGTTAATTATTCTTAATTTTTCAATTCAGATTAGACCAAACTACCATTTTATGTAACAGACTTTAAAAAATTAGGACCAGTCTTGAAGAAAAAAATAGATGACTAACTTTTAAGACAAGTCTACGCAGTTTATGCAACCGACCACAGATCATTTATGTTATACATTTGTTATACACACATATGATTGTATGTTGTGCTGTTACAGCTTAAGTTAATGGTTTACTAAAATTCTGCAGAAAGACAGCAGAAAATATATTATTCAGTCATTTCAGTTATTTAAAATATTAATATTAATGTATATAAAAAACAGCTGCTTTTTATTTTGACTGATAAAAATGTATTTAAGTTGAGTAAAAGTTTAAAAAAGCAAGTCTCTTGACATTGTAGTTCATAGATACATTTATTTACGTGGGATCAAATTATTTAGCCACACTTTTGCAATCTAATTGCAAAAATATAAATTAATATCGGTGTAGTAAGTCACTTCCCCTTAACTTCACCACAGGTATTTCATTACATCAACTATGTTCCAATAGTTTAGCAAACCATAAAGTTTCCACAAGAGTGTATCTATTGTTTAAAAAAGAATAATAATAATTATTTCCCTTGCTATTTTTCATAATGCCACTTGGGTTGATATTTCGTTATCCAAAATAATAACTCATACATTTTTATTAAATTGTATTTATTTATTTTAAATTAAATTAAATTATTAGCCTTATTATTATTATTTGTTGTTGTTGGTAGGCTACAAATATATTTTTTAATATTTTTGGGTCCGCTACTATGCGACAAGTCATCGATTGAGGAAATAAGTATGCAATTCCGGCCCGTTTATTATAATACTGGCCTACACTCTTTAATTCAATAAATTCCCCACCGATCTTACTAAAGTTACAAAGCATTTAAACAAGCCCTCCCTTTCATCTTTAATCGACAACCAATTGTCCACAACAAGTGGTCCATGAGCTCAGAATTTCGTCTCTTCCTCTTAATTTCACAAAGTGTTCGATGATTTTATTATTGCTATGCTGCTGATTCAAATCTCTTACTCTGTATGTTGGTCAACTCCATTACACAAATTAAAATGACAAGTCTCAGGATATTTTAATAAGGTTTGATGACAAAGTTTATAATTTATTTCAGGTGTATATATACGTGAAAAGCAGCATGCTATAGTACATAAGAGCATGTCAACATTATACAGAAACTTATATACAACAGCTTTCACTATATTTCAACGAAGCTGATAAATTAGACTGAGCATTGTTCACGGAACAATATCTCTTGCGATATTTGTAACGTCACACCAAAAGTGCATTGTATTTCCATTATTTTTCTACACTGCCACACGGAAAAGCTGCAGCATCTGTGCTTATACATGCAATCCTAAATCCCTTTTCAGTTCCTTTACTTGGTGTCGATGAGCTTTGATGGGTAAGCAGCCCAAAATTATAAGATACAAGTAAAATTATCTACATGAAGAATGTATTGTAATTCATAATCATACTTTCCTGAACTCTTTGCGCTCTGTTCTAACATTTTCATAGTCACTTGTGCATTTTCCAATAAGATTCTTAAACTTTAATAATATGAGGTAGCCTAATGACATAATGTCATTGAAATATTGAGCTGTAATAATCAAACTTAACAGCATGTTTAATTTCACTGTATTTCGAGAAAATTTAAACAGTCAACTTTTTTATTTATTTCAGAGATATAGCCTATGTTTTGTGAGTTTTCTTGTCTTGCCTTTTTGTCGAGTGAATGTGTAAGTAAAGTTTCAAGTCCCACTTAAAGTTTTAAGTGACCTCTTGACAGTGCACGGCGGCCGAATGGAGCAGCGAGGTCGGGCTCGGTGTGGCAGGGCTGCTCTGTCCGGGAGAGGTCGGGCTCAGGGACTGCGGAGAGCCGGAGAGGAAGGCTGGAAGGCGCGCCTGCAGCGTCGAGATGGACGGAACCGGAGCCGGGGTGGGTTTGATTGGTACAGGGATCGCCGGTAAACTTTGCCCGCTATGACTCAGGGATTTGAATGGTACTCCATAGGCAGTATACTCAGTGTCTATCACATTACTGCTGTACATGTGGGGCCAAGCCGTGGTCAACTGATTGTGTATTTGATAACCCGTAGACATGGACTGCATGGTAGAGAAAGCAAGACTTCCTGGCATTTTGTAATCTCTGGCAATTATATTTTCAATGGCAAAGGGGTGTTTGAAAGTGGAGGGTTGTGAGACACTTAAGTTGTAGCTGGTCATCTGAGGTAGATGTGTCCCTAAAGTTGTCATTCTGAGTTTGGCTTGTTGCTGGAGGTAATGCGCCGCGTCTGAGGGTTTGTGCAGGTGCTCGGAGGTGATCATCACTTTGAATCTCTTGCGGCGCCTCAAGAAGCTCCCGTTTTCGAACATGTCACCGCAGCTGGGATGGAGAGCCCAGAAGCTGCCTTTCCCCGGCTGGTCCGGTCTTCGCGGGATCTTAATGAAGCAGTCGTTGAAGGAAAGGTTGTGGCGCAGGGAGTTCTGCCAGCGCTGCGTGTTATCTCGATAATAAGGAAACCTGTCCATGATGAACTTGTAAATTTCGCTGAGCGGGAGCATCTTCTCCGGGCAACTCTGAATGGCCATAGCGGTTAGCGAAATATACGAATACGGCGGCTTCTGGTCGCTGTACGTGTTTCTTCCAGGACGAGGCATTTTCTAAGTGAATTAGCCTACCTTAAGTTTACAGAGTCAATGACGAATAGCTTCAGAACACTCCGAGTTTGTTGAAAATGTCACACTGATCCGAAGTAAAAAGTCAGACATCTTAATAAATGCAGGTGCTTCAGGTGACACTCGCTTAGCTATCCATTCTTGTAAAAGTTTTGAGCAAATTATGCAGTTCGTTTCATTCGTTTGTTTTAGGATTTTGTGAAATGCTGTCCATTAAAAAAAAAACTTAAAATCTCAACGTCGTCTCTCATGGCCTCACTCGGAGTTCTCTGTGTGTGCGCTAAAGTTCTGCTCTGCAGCGTCTGTCCCCCTTTTTCTGTGTCTCTTCAAGTGCTCTCTGTGTTGTCACATGACAATCTTCCTCAAAGGAGGGGCGCGCGCACTGTCTTCTAAACAGTTTTCATTTACACCTCTTTCACGCGACCGGCTGAACCAATAAAATTAATCTCCGCCGGAGAACAGAGCGCGGCAAGAGGCGACTGGATGTGAAATGCACCTGGCTATTTTGTTTGTGAACTTTGTAAACACAGCATGATGGCACACTGGCAGTCATTTAGGTGGGGAAAACTAATAAGGAGGAGAAGCCTATGTCTTCTCAGTAGCATGGCGTAAACCCTTAGCTTTTCGTTTAAGCTCAGGCTGACGTAGTTGAGACATGCACCACAACCATTATAACCATACTAATTAAAATCCTTTCGAAATTATTCTGAAGTGGATCTTTTCCAGTTTTGTTTTTATTTCTAGCTATTTGTAATAAAAAAATCTTAAAATCTTCTTCTAAGGCACGCTCCATTAATTTAATAATTTATTTATTTTTATAGACTAAATTAATAGGCTACATTGACAATTTTTTTTCCGTGTTTGTGTTGTAAAAATTCATTTAATTCATTTTCAACTCAAATTTTTCATCAATTTAATTCAATTTCTTCATCATATTAAGTGTTCTAAAACGTTACATTACTTTGGCGCCGTTTGGTATTATTCAAACTTTAAGCCACCAATTTAACTTAAGATTTCAGTTAATGCGCTCATTTTAAGAGGGTAATGTTTTGTATATAGGCTATAATCATATTAGCCGCACGTCTTTCTTTATCAGGAGGTCCGATAGCCTACTTAACTTGTTCGTATTCTTTTATAAAGCTAGACAATCACTCAGGACCACACACAGGCAGATTCCCATTCACACTGCTGAAGAAGTGAATTTATGTGCATATAAGCGCAATTGCGATACATGCTGGAATACCTTCTAATGGGCGTGTTTATTATCGAAATGAGTTTGAGTTAAATCCACTAATGCCTCAAAGATTCTCAGAGTGAAGTTTTGTAGTCGTTATTTATATATTTATTTATTTATTTATTTATTCATCATTTAGAACATCAGCGTGATGATCACATTTCATAGACAAACTATTTTATTGTTAATTAAGTATTTTTATGATTAATACATTCATTTATTTAATGACGTTTAACAGATGAAAATGTGTTTTATGCCTAAGGTGTTAACGTCATAGGTTAAAAGAGACTAAGTTCAGATCATCAGTTAAAATGAAGAATAGCTATAGGCTATTTGGTTTGATTGCCATGCATATATGGAGAGTTGTAAGCAATTTTAATATCATTGTCAAGTAAATAATTAACCGCTTCACTATGAAAATAAAGAATGTGGGATAGTCATGGAGAAGTGTTGCATTACAACAGAATAATCTGTATGTCTCAATCCTGATTCCTGTAGATGAGGACTGTCATAATTGGTCCGAGGAGGGGTGACGTCAAGGGCATTTGACTGGAGGATGAACCTCCAAATCACAGACCAAATTCTTTTACCTTTTTATTTGGGATACCAGGGGAAGACATATTATGAAAGACATATTAATACACAGTCTTAGTAACAACAATAAAGTTTTATGCATTTATATAATTTTTATAGAAAACAATAAACTTAAAATACAATCTAATCTAATTAATTTTTAACATATAGGCTAGCATTAAAAAGGAAACAGTATTAGTTCAAATGAGGTCAATAGCTTTTTTAATAGCTTTAATATAGGTTTGTCAGCACCATATTTTCTGTTATGGGATGTTAAGTGAATATTTAATCTGTATTATTATTATTATCTTTTATTGTTGTCATTCCATTTCACTGTAAAAAGTGAACAGTTGGATCAACTTAAAAAAATTACTTCAATTGGTAACACCTAAAGAAATTAAGTTTTCTCAACTTAAATTATCACGTTTTTCACGATAAAATGTGATAATTTAAGTTGAGAAAACTTTTAAAAATTACTTCAATTGGTAACACCTAAAGAAATTAAGTTTTCTCAACTTAAATTATCACGTTTTTCACGATAAAATGTGATAATTTAAGTTGAGAAAACTTAAAAAAATTACTTCAATTGGTAACACCTAAAGAAATTAAGTTGATCCAACTGTTCACTTTTTACAGTGTTGGACAGGCATACAGCTGGAGGAAGGAAGCAATGAATTATCTCGAATGTACCAACATTCTCTGACCTAACTGCCTGACCTGACTGTGTGTGTGTGTGTGTGTGTGTGTGTGTGTGTAGATGCTGCAGTTAACCCTTGACCACTAGCACTGGGTAAGACTGGGAGCAGGTTGATGCTGTATTCCGTGATGAATGATATTTAGTCTAATGGAGAACGTGACGCATCTGTGTCTGATAGATGATACTGGCCTGTAAATACAGCCCTTGACACAATGATGTCTCATTCTTAGCCAGCCTAGAGCCTGGCTTATTGTGTTCTGTTTTTTATTCTGTTCTTTACTGTATTTACTTGTCTTTTACTATATTTTTTTATTCCTCAATCTGAAAGTTATGTTAAAAGATGTTTAAAATAATAAGAATGCAGGGTAAATGTTAAGTTATCGAAACAGTTCAGTACTTACAGTACAGTATCAGTACTTTTATATTATAGAACTTGATGGGGCAGCTATGACAGGTCATGAAGAGTTCATGAAGATAACGAGGATCTGCTGCCTGTGGCTGTCAGCATTACAGCAACCAGGCCTCACATAAGCATAGGGCAACAATTTAAGCGCTGACAGTGTTGTATAGGCAAAAGATTCCTGTAATAATTAGCTATGTAAAAGTACACTACATTTCTAAATTTGGAGCCGGTCATAATTTTTTTAATGTTCTTAAAAGAAGTCTCTTCTGCTCACCAAGGCTGCAGTTATTTGTTTAAAAAATACACTGTATTATCGCAATGTAAAATTCCTCTTTTCTGTTATATCATATTTTAAAATGTATAGTTTACTCCTGTGTTGGCACAGCTGAATTTATTTGAAATAGAAATTAACCATTTAAATTAATAACCATTTTGATTAATTCAATGCATCCTTGCTTAATAAAATAGTCATTTCTGTCAAAAATAAAACTAAAAATACATTTTTAATGGTTGTGTATGTGAAGATCCCCTTCCTTGATTTTGTACAATATAAATATGATAATAAGCCATAATGTTTATTACTTTCGTCTGTTTTGTTTCTATTTTGATCAAGTATATGCATTCTTATTTAAGATAATCAGAGTAGCACACACCAAAACGTGTACACCAAAATATGAGATTTTTGATTAAATAGTTCGATTTCAAGTTTGCTCTCTTTCAGTGAAATTGTAGACTGAAAGCATTGAGTGGCCAGTTTCCTTCGAATACAGCTCTGAGTTATTGTATTCGATTGTAAAGTGGATTATTGACCTCTCAGCCTCTTATGTTGTTCTCAATAGTAATAACACACTCCCTGTGATGTTTGTTTCTGCCCTCCTGTTTATTAATGCTCAAGCGTGTCTGCTTAGAGGTGTGTGTTTATGTATGAATGTGTCTATGCGCATACATTATGCTCTCTGCAGGCTGTCTGATAGAAGTCTGTGTGAGTGGCTCTGAAGTGCGATGGTTGATGATGAGCATGTTTAATGCAAGGATGCAGCTCTTCCTCCTCTTAAGCTGGCTGTGCATCTCTGGTCCTGCTGCAGAAACATCTTTCTGATGGTAATGAGACCAGAGAAAGTGTTGTGCCGCAGTGTGAACCCTCTCAAATGCAGTGGTAAGGTGTGACCATGCAAAGGTATTTCATTACAAATAGCCTTGCTATGATGTTACATTCTTTCATTTGGTTAAAAATTATGTTTCAGATGCCCTAACTAAAACTATTCAAGATTGTTTTCATTAATTGAAAATTAAATAAAGCTGAAATAAAATAAAATATAAAGATAAGATAAGATAAACGAAATTTTAACTGAATTAAGTTATGTACTAAGTAAATGATAAATACAAACAAACTATTAAAAATGACAAAAGCACATGACACTACTAAAACTTAAACTAAATTTAAAACGAAAACTGAAAATATACAAATAAAAGCTCATCAAAATATTAAGTGTGATACTTAAAAGGGGGACGAGTTGTGAATGTAATGGAGCATAAGCTCTGAGTTCTTTAATTGTCACCCTCCCTTCCACTCAGAGGGCATCGTGAATATTTAATAAATAATTAGCAACATCATTTTTCCTCAGGAGTCATCACAACTCTAGTTGCATTGTGAATTAAATGATGAGCAACATTATGGGTGGTACCCACATTCTGTGATGTCAGGAGAGTTAAAGCAATATCTCTCTGATCAAAGAGCATTAATCAGGAGGCAAGTCTATGCTCGCTCAAAAATATGCCAAGATATCTCTTTCAGAAAACACACTGGGAGGAGCTATTCTAATTAAGAGGATTCAGCAGCCCTTTCACTTACGCTTGCATATTCATTTCAGTAAATGCACTATGCAAATCGAATGTGGTGGTGTGGTAATGCTCTGTTAATTTATTCAAATGTATCAGAGCAGATTTCAGATTTATTAGAAGACCTGTAAAATGGACCACTCTAATTATGGGGCTGTCTCAGCTAGACCACTTATCTTGATGTGCATTTGTGTCATTGTCAGACTCTGAAGCTTATGCTGTTTTTGGTTTAGATCAATAGTAAATGCCATGTTCTATATGATAAATTAAATCTAAATGCTTGCTTATGATAAAACTGAATACTGAATAGGAATGTTGTTTGCTTTGTTCAAATCTCACAATTATGCATGTTTGATTTTTAATTACTTAAGTTAAAGGTTAGAATTAATTCATTTATAAATAAATAAAAATAAATAAATTATATATTTATTCATAAATAAATCAAATTTAACATCAATAATAATAATAATAATTATTATTATTATTAGCAGTTGAAGTGAACTGCCAGAAAACACATATTATAAATAAATACATTGATCTAAATGAAATGATCCAATACCTAATGTTATCAAGCATCTGTGAGTGGATAATACAAGATGTTGTGTATTCTTATCCCGCCACTGATGACCCAGACTTTCTTAAGTACACGCGTAAATACATTGTGCTGTCTCTCCATCATCACCACACACAATCATACTCTTACTACCACCCTCTCTGCACCTGCCATATTAGCAGGGTGGATTTATGGCATCATTAGCTTAAAGTATTAGATATGCAGGGACAGACCATGACTTTTATTAATTAGATTAATCTAGAGGCCCTTACTCAGAGTGTGATTAACCCCGCATGCCTCAGAGAAACATATCTGTCCCCTTGCTAAGGCTCTGACATGAGTGCCACAGCACGACCTCTATACCCATCCTATTTATTATGCAAACCTGGACCTTTTAAAGGGTTAGTCTTTGTAAGAAAATATCATGTAATAGAATTGATTTGAAAGAAAATATCATGATAAAAAACTGAAGCTGAAGCACATTAAGCAAAAAACACTTATTTTGTCCTACAACGTAAACTTTACATTCATCAGAAATAACTGTTCCCACATTGTATCTGCTACAAAAGCATGTATAAGCACATTCTTAATCATAATCATGCTGTCTGTCTGCATGAAATTGCTTGAGCGACAGAACCAGTCTACAGTCGAGCCATATAGAGAGAGGCACAGAGCCAAGGTGATGGATACACCACTGTGAACAGGAATAAGTGCGTTTGTGTGCTTGATAAAGACATGAGAGTGGCGAGAGGTGGAGACTGAAGCTGATTAAAGGAGGGAGAAGCTCCACTCCATCTTGTCTTGTGTCTTGCGTGTCTTATGATATCTTATCATTAGTTCCCCTGACAGTGATTTAGCAGCTGCTATTCTCTCTCATTGCCAGGGAACAGTGTTTAAAAGTAACCTTCTTTTAATAATCGTGGCCATTTGTCACCTCCGCTACTGTCAGAGTCGAGTGGAGGTAGTCAGACAGTACTTTTGAGGTGTGTGTGTGTGATTTTCCGGCCTAAAGGTCTCAGCGGGCTCAGTCTAGATAGAGGAGTCAGCAGGCCTTTAGGAGAATATCTGAACCCTTACATCCACTCGTGAAGAGTCCAATCAGTCAGATGATGAATCAGGGTCAACACTGAATCAGAGGGGCTTATCTGGGCCACTTTCCTACCTGATACGCCTAAGCATCCATGCATTTGTACCTAATAGAGCAGGGGTGTTCAAACTGGCATCTGGGGACCCTCAGGGGGCCACAATGGGGTAATAGGGTAACATCTGAGAGAAGACCAGAGCCGGACAGTAATGGAGTACATTTACTTGAGTACAGTACTTAAGTACAATTTTGAGGGATCTGTACTTTACTCGAGTATAATTTTTGGGGAGTACTCATGACTTTACTCAAGTACATTTGAGAGGCAAATATTGTACTCTTTACTCCACTACATTTCTATCCATAACTGTGAGTACCCGTTACTACTTCTAAATAAAAAATAAAATAAAAAGGAAAAAATAAACATCTCGGAAACCCTCAATTTGTTGTTTCCCTCTCAAATGTGATTGTATTGTGCAGGCGCCACTGATTGGGACAGCCTATCAGCAATCACCTTCAGCTTTCCGCCAAAGTCAACTCCATGGTCAGATCTAGATAAGAGACGAAACCATGGACGAAACAATGGATGAAGACGCAGCAGGTCCATCCCGGGAGTATTTTTTTTCCCAGGATGGTAGGGGAAGACTCATGAATATTCATTAGGGAAGTCATCCCTGATTGGTCTTAACCCCAGCGACAGGTAGGTTTAGGGGTAGGCCATCAGACCAATCAGGGATGACTTTCCTAATGAATATTCATGAGTCTTCCCCTACCATCCTGGGAAAAAAACCCGTGGCCCCACCTCACCAGACTATTTCAATTTTCTGAACAAGTTAATGATAGTTTTCGCTTCAAGTGTTTGCTGTGTTTGCTGTGCAATGTAAGCACTGTGGCAGTAGTAATGCAATATTTAGAAAATGTACTCTTGTACTCTTGATACTCAAGTACTTTTAAAAACAAGTACTTTAGTACTTTTACTTAAGTAGACATCTGTCTGTAGTACTTTTACTTGTACTTGAGTAAAATTTAGCAAGGGGTATCTGTACTTTTACTCAAGTAATGAAGCTGTGTACTCTGTCCGCCTCTGGAGAAGACAGTTAGAAATAAACTTCTATTTAGCTTGAATGCATTAAATTGATTTAAAAAAAGAGTAACAGAAAGTCTCTATATTCTCTATATTTCAAATAAATGCTGTTCTTTTAAACTTTCAATTCATCAAATGTATCCACAAATATATTAAGCAACACGACTGTTTTCAACATTGCCAATAATAAGAAAAGTTTCTTGAGCAGCAAATCAGCATATTAGAATGATTTCTGAAGGATCCTGTGATGATGCTAAAAATTCAGCTTTACCATCACAGGAATTAATTCGATTTTAAAATATATTAAAATAGAAGAGTTATTTTAACAATATTGCTGTTTTTACTGCATTTTTGATTAAATAAATGAAGCCTTGGTGAGAGATTTCTTTCAAAAGCACAATCTTATATATATTTACATAAATATCTCACAAAACTTTATGCATATTTGTACATAAAATATATTTTTTAATGTTTTGAAAATATTTCAACATTTGTATTACGTTTGTAATACAAATATACAATAATATGCAACATAATAGACAAATTAATTTGAACTGAAAATGTTTCTCTAAAACACTAAACCCCATTCTCTGAACCAAATTCTCAATAGCCTAAACAAATTTGTCGAATAAATCACTCTCTCTGTATAACATTAAACAAGTTCAGGTAGTTAAAACACTGTTTGCAAATCTCATTAACTCTTTTTTTAAAACTCTACTCACTAAAACACATTTCGCACTGTGATGCACAAGTGTTTCAAAATGCTAAACACAGGCAGGCAAAAGTTAAACACAACTACAACACTCTTGTCATTGTTTACACACAACAACTCAAAATTGTTCACACTTATTTCCAATGATGTGACCAAACCAACTGTACATAATACAAGTCGGTTCAGAGTGCCAAAATTGACTTAAAATGTTGCACTGAATGTTGATACCAACAATGGATGGAAACAGGAGGGAGAGGAGGAAGAGTATGTGTGCAAGAGGTGGTGAACAAGGAGGAAGAGGATGAGGACGAGGAAGAACAGGTGTGGAGAATGTTATCAAGGCTGGATCTGGCTTTAGGGTTTTTCCCTTTGCCTGCAGAGACGACATTGTCTGTGATGTGGAGAAACTCCTCCAGCCGGACCCAGCGTGAAGACGTGATGCTGAAGCAGAATAAAATCTCTCTCTCTCTGACCTTGATTTTACAGATGCATCTGAGTGTACTTTACTGTAACATGCTTTTCATTTAGAGTTTTTTACTGTAACCTTTTTGGCTTTCGCAGTTGGGTCACTGTATTTTCACAGTATACAAGTGCTGAATATACAGACATTCAATACTATACAATTATAAATTATACAAATTATAATTCAGCAATAAAGTATTTTGATCATTTATTTTGGCTTTATCACTGTGACACATAAAAGCAGATAATTTAATAACAACATGTCTAATATGACAGGTGCTGTTTGTCTCACACAGTATACATGCATGAATGTATGGGACTTATATTTAGCTATAGCTAAATAGCTTTTATGATATAGGAAGGGGGTCCCTCCCAAGTGAGTGTGTGTGTGTGTGTGTGTGTGTGTGTGTGTGTGTTGTCATTTAAGTTGTGTGAGTTTTCTATGTTCATTGTGTGCTTGTGTATGCTAGAATGTATGCTAGTCTTGAATCTTCATATGAGATATTGTGTATATAGTGTACAGATAAGGTTTATCATGAGTCACTCTGACAGCAGTCATTTTTCCTCAGCCTTGTTTTCTCCAGGCATCTGTGTTCTGTAACGGCAGTCTTCCGTATTCGTATACTCTGCTTGCACATGCAAGCGTGTGTGTGTGTGTGTGTACTCTTGCCTGCATGTTTGAGGAGAGATGAATGAGACTGTGTTGGATTCGGTGTTGTTGGTGCGAATGTGTTGACATTTTGTCAATACAGTATTGGCATTCCGGTTAAGCTGAGGATTAAGTGGATAAATGTGTAGTAAATGGATTGTTTGCTGTTGTGCCCACCATAAATCAGGTAGCGCCACTTAAATGCACACACATACAAGGTATAGGTTGCTCTCTTTCAAGTTATTACTTTACAATGGCAGAAAGGCCAGTTCTGTAGTGCCAAAGGCCATTAAGATGTCAAACATGTCAAATTTGTACAGCGTTTAAATTCATTTCATGTGCTAAAGTGCAAGGTTGAACGCAAGTGTGAAATCTTAATTTGAAATCTCTCATGAGTAAAATAACACCACTTCTCGTGATTTAACTGTACCTCCAACTTCATACGATGTGTAGTTCTGTAAAAATATTGGATTTCATTCGTCTATGCTCTGCTTAATCTGATAATCAGTGTGAATTAAAACATTAATGTAGTTTCTGCAGGGTTAGGATGAATGATAATCTATATGACACTAATGGAATGTGTTCTATGTTCAGCAGAGGTTGAACAAGTCATGAATCAAGAGATAATCAGAATGCTTTATGAAAATAAGATCTGCACACTGCACACTGTAAATTAAATGGATGTCAGTAACTTTTCTAACTTGTATTTTTGGACGGCTGATATGGGAATTAAAAAACAAATGTGATGGTTAAACTAATAAAACGTAGTACACAAGTAGTGGAGTTTTCATTTTTTTTATTATCATGGCATTATCAGAACTTTAACATTCTTTACATATATAAAACATTTTTTAATAAATAATGGGTTTTTTTGGTTCTGGATTTAAATTGTTCTTTGGATTGGTCATAAATGTATTCCAGATCTGGCTTCTGGGGTTCTTTCTATATGTTGTAGTAGGCCTGCATGTTAGTCAGGTGAATCGTATACTGTATTTAGATGTTTATTAGCTTTCATGACCTTGAATGTGAGTACTTGTGTTCTGATGTCACTTTTGTTTGTGTTAGTTTGTATGCATGTCATATTTATTTTTATATACAGGCCAGTATTTCATTGTGTGGTGTATATACAGCATGTGTAGTTGGTGCATAGATGGATTATCTGCATTGATTATCTGCGTGTATCATTAATTATCTAGGAAGTGCTCTCAAGGTCACAGGGCTGGAAATTTAATTATGCTGCCACTTTATTAAGTGGTCCATTTAAAAATGCTGAATTGCAGTAATTAATTTGGGGGGCAGTATTCCCACTGGAAATTATTATTTTTGCTCCTCCCTCCAGATTAAGGGTGTGTAAGTGTAAATGAACATGCGAAGGCAGTATTTCATCTCCTGTATGAGTTGACAGCTGCTTTATTGGTGGTCTTCTTCTTTGATGGCAGAGTCCTCACATCTGGAGTAGCATGCATGCAAGCACTCAGGTCAGCCTAACCGGTTGATCATTTTGAGCTCAACGCAGGCTTAGTTCAATTAGGATATTTAAGTAGCTTTTATAAATGTGCCTTAAATAAACTTAGGTGTGCATCTTGAGACGAAATCAATGGCACTGACATATTTTAAGATATACAGTGCAAATTGCTTTCAGTTAAACCAGCTCAAAAAATGCTTTTTAGTCTGAGACTAGTTAAGCCTTGTCTGTGAAACCGGGAATATGTGCTATATATATATATATGTATATATGTATATATATATACAGTGAGGAAAATAAGTATTTGAACACCCTGCTATTTTGCAAGTTCTCCCACTTGGAAATCATGGAGGGGTCTGAAATTGTCATCGTAGGTGCATGTCCACTGTGAGAGACATAATCTAAAAAAAAAAATCCAGAAATCCCAATATATGATTTTTTAACTATTTATTTGTATGATACAGCTGCAAATAAGTATTTGAACACCTGTCTATCAGCTAGAATTCTGACCCTCAAAGACCTGTTAGTCTGCCTTTAAAATGTCCACCTCCACTCCATTTATTATCCTAAATTAGATGCACCTGTTTGAGGTCGTTAGCTGCATAAAGACACCTGTCCACCCCATACAATCAGTAAGAATCCAACTACTAACATGGCCAAGACCAAAGAGCTGTCCAAAGACACTAGAGACAAAATTGTACACCTCCACAAGGCTGGAAAGGGCTATGGGGAAATTGCCTAGCAGCTTGGTGAAAAAAGGTCCACTGTTGGAGCAATCATTAGAAAATGGAAGAAGCTAAACATGACTGTCAGTCTCCCTCGGACTGGGGCTCCAAGATCTCACCTCGTGGGGTCTCAATGATCCTAAGAAAGGTGAGAAATCAGCCCAGAACTACACGGGAGGAGCTGGTCAATGACCTGAAAAGAGCTGGGACCACCGTTTCCAAGGTTACTGTTGGTAATACACTAAGACATCATGGTTTGAAATCATGCATGGCACGGAAGGTTCCCCTGCTTAAACCAGCACATGTCAAGGCCCGTCTTAAGTTTGCCAATGACCATTTGGATGATCCAGAGGAGTCATGGGAGAAAGTCATGTGGTCAGATGAGACCAAAATAGAACTTTTTGGTCATAATTCCACTAAACGTGTTTGGAGGAAGAAGAATGATGAGTAC
>NC_139965.1:24356024-24443524 GCF_963993115.1 Abramis brama | reverse complement strand
TTACAAAAATTAAAAGAAATTAATTTAGTTAACTAACTAACTAAATATGATTTATTAAAACTTTAAACTTGAAATAAACTTAAAAATAAAAATTTAAATACAACCTTGAAACATCTATGCAATAGCATCTATTTTAAGTGTTGCAGAACATAAAAGACTGGCATCACACAAAGTTTCATTTCAGAGTTTATTTTAATTCATTTAATGAATTGTAGATCGCCCACATGTGATGCTCCGGAGATTAGCATGATATTTGTTTAGAGAATCTTTTGAATAACACAGATTTTTTTTTTTTTTTCAGAAGTCATGAACATTTCCACCACATATTTCACACTTTAAAATTAAAAGGGTGACTCCTTTGTGTCGCTATAAGACACATTTATATAAAGCTAACATTTTATTTAAAATAAAAAATATATATTATATTGTCAAAATCTTTCGTTGCAAAATTGACAAAATTACAACTTGATTGTAATTCATAAATTGCTTAATAAATTGCCTATATCACATGTCTCATATTTCATATCAAGCATGCTTTTCACTGGCTTTGTCATCTTGCTAAACAAGTAGCCTAGAGTTGTGCTGGAAATAGATAATGAAGACATGTTATTTGAACATGTACCCAACCATTTATTTAAAACAAACACTTTAGTTCACACATTGTAAACTTGCTTTTTAAAAGACACGTGAGTTTTGATAACTGGGACTGAAAAAAAATCTTCTGCTTAGAACCTTGTAAAAAAAATCGAATAAAGTTACCTGAAATTGACTAGCACATATTTTAAATTGATAAATGTATGTTATTAGATTCAGTGTTGAAAAAAGAGCGTTTCAACAACACTGAAAAGAAAGATTTGCTGCCTTAAATTATTAAGTACAATCAACTTGGATGTTTAAGTCATTTCAACTTAAATTACATTAAATTGACTTAAAACAATTAGTTGAATCTTGTATAACTTACAAAAAAGTTGAACATTTCTTAACTTATTTTGATGAGTTAAAGTAATGTAAAAACCATGGTAAAAACATATGCTGTCATAATGTATTGATCATATAATTTTTTACAGTGAAGCAAATGGCACTTATTTATTGCAATGGTTCATAAAACATTCCAAGACAGATTTATTTGTGATATTTTGTTTATTATTATTCTTTATTTAAAAAAGAAAAAGAAGAAAACTTGAAATCAAATGAGAGATGTTCCTGCGATGATTGGACTTGTCATCTGCTGCCATCTACTGTCCGTTTAAGAAATTGCCAGAAGTCTTTGCCAAATCATTACTTGGAATAACAAACAAAGAGTGGTAAGAAATAAGGCTGACAAATAATGTTTATGTGACTTAAACAATCGCTCATATCTCTTCATTGTTTTTTAGGATGATAATTTTCGTTTTCCTTGCCAAAGAGAAATTGTATATGCATCCTCCTCGTTCGATTCAGGATCGGATGGAGATGTATGTCCCTCGCGAGTTTCCGTAGCGCGATCGGTCTAAGTTTGGATATTGAGGAAGTGCTCATCCAGCGGGTAAATCACAAAGCATCAGCGAAGATCCTACGGTTATTTTAAACAGTACATTCGCGTTCGCACTGAAAATACACTATGGCATATCAACTGTACAGAAACACGACACTCGGAAACAGTCTACAGGAGAGTCTCGATGAGCTTATTCAGGTAAGATTAAATCAAAGTGAAGTTATGTAGCTTGATTGCTAGCCAGCGCAGAATGATGTGATAAATTGATAAACAAACATGATGGTATAAAGACCATAACTGCACATCCAGTCATCCACCTTCAGTGGTTTATTATATATGTTAGTGTTAAAGCCTGTTTTTGTTCTGATCGTGGGTAATAATGTGTTGGTTTATTAGTAAATGAGTGTTAGCTAACACCAGCTGTGTTTGTAATTTAGCTGCTTTATTAGAAAAAGTCATAAGTTAACTGTTCTAGTCAGGGATAAATGAATTATTATAGTGTTTCTTCGAATATTTTGTTTTGAAATTACCGCAGTTTTGGAAATTCCTGTCTGTGTTTAATAATAACAAGCATACAGGCAGAGTTTGCTGTTTATTACTTCATTCTGTACATTAATACTTTAACTAGTCCATTAATGAAACCAGAAAGTTTTTGTGTTTAATTAAAATAAAACTACAAGCTTAATGAATGAAGCTCAGTAGTGTGTTATGATTTATCTCAGTAATGGGAAATATCTAACTATATTTTCCCTCCATTCATAGACTCAACAAATCACACCACAATTAGCCCTGCAAGTACTTTTACAATTTGATAAAGCGATCAACACAGCGCTGGCCAACCGGGTCCGCAACAGGGTCAATTTTAGGGTAAGTCAAGTGAATGTCTTATTTCTTAAGGTTAATGTTGAGTATTTACAGAGTTTTGCCTGCTTATGCAAGTTCTCTTTAGATAACTAGCTTTACCTTAAACTGGATACGGTTGTGACTAAAAATAACAGATCTTTGTTTTATCCATAGGGATCTCTGAACACATACAGATTCTGTGATAACGTCTGGACGTTTGTTTTAAATGACGTTGAGTTCCGGGAGGTGACTGATCTGGTCAAGGTGGACAAAGTAAAAATTGTAGCGTGTGATGGCAAAAGTAAGACGCAAGTTGGATTCGCCTGTGCTGATGTTATATTCTGTATTTTCATCATTTATGGTGTGACGCAATCCTCCTAATTGAATGTTTCTCTGTTATAGACACTGGGTCTAATGCAGCTGAGTGAAATCAAGGTGGAGAGAGAGAAATGGAGTGAATTGAGTTGCTGGCTTGTGGGGAAGGATGACAAGAATTGAAGATGAGGCACACAGCGGAGGGGACTGTGTATATATTATTTATTACAAGAAACAGTTCTCCAGTCTTCATACACCAACCTGCTCAGTGGAGGACTGACAAACGTATGGAGCACAAAAGGCCTTGGATGTCACATGAAAATTTTCTTTTTATAAATAAATATATATAATTTTCATAGAAATGCCGATGCTTTTCAGTTTGTTACTATTTAGCTTATTCTCTAATAAACTTGTTTTAAAGGTGTTTAGTTTCTCTTGTTGTGGAGAATGTTTTTTTGTGTGTTTTTTTAACTATTTCTTATGGTCTTTTTTCCTTCAAATGAACAGGATAATAGAGCTGTATCACGAAATGATCTGAATCGTTTTTTCGATTTCTGAATGTGCAGGGCCACGTCCTCAAATGTTTTTGAGCAGTTTAATCTTTATTATCTGTGACCAATAACATTAAGGCCCGGTTTCACAGACAGGGTTTAGATTAAGCCAGGATTAGGCCTTAGTTCAATTAGAACATTTAAATAGCTTGTTTAAATATGCCTTAGATAAAAAACTACTGGTGTGCATCTTGAGAAAAAACAACTGTGGCAATGGCATTGACATATTATTTTAAGATAGGTCGGTGCAAGTTGCTTTCAGTTAAAACAGCTCAAACATGCATTTTAGTCTAGGACTAGCTTAAGCCTTGTCTGTGAAACCGGGGGCTAATGTAACAAAACCAAATTAAGATGTTTAGCTGAACCATGTAAGATTTCTACTCACAATTCAGTGTTTCTGGACATTAAATCAGGCATGAATATGATCAATCAGTAGAATTAATGACTCTTATTCATTAATCTGTATCATTTATAGGAGGGGAACAAGTAGGGGTTGGCTGCATTTTCATTTTGAGCCATGTGGGAACTCATAATTTGAGAATCTTGAGTTTTTACCTGATAATGGTGATAAAAATTGTGTTGATAGCAGATGTGTGCTGTCAACTAATCTCATCACCTGAACATCAGTACATGAGTGATTTTGCTGCACTGTCCTATTCACAGCTAAGCCCTACAATTCGGTTTCTTAATACTTCCCAAGTCATGTTTTTTTTTTATTTAGCATAAGAGCTGTTTTTTATTTGACTTTTACCCAAAGTAGATTTACCTTCAATCACCATTTATTAAATCTCCTGCATTAAAGAGCATCACTCATAGGGCAACTCCATTAAGCCTGATTACACACACACACACACACATATACAGTAGCCGAGGAAGGGGTCTTTGTGTCAGCGTCATACTATTTGCATCTCGCTGTGTCTGGCTGGGGATGCTGGAAGAGGACATCACTATTTTCAGTTGTTGAACATTTTGTCTGCTGGTCACAGAGCCTCTGAGGCTACATTGTGATGGCTGGACATTAGGAGCTCATTATAAAGATGGATAACAGGGGATTTGCAGGAAAAAGGGGCAAAGAGGGGTCCTTTAAGCGTGCATCTATTAAACGCACTACCTCTGGATCTCAGAAGGTAAGAGACCCCAACAAACTTTGAATCCCCCCCATTCTCCACCTACTGCAATTTATTTGGTTATCTTGAGTATTGAATTATATTCGGGATCAGAGCTGTAGCTAGGAATTTTGGGCCCTCTGTCCCATTTAAATTGTGGGAATCTTGTAGAATCGTTCCCACTTTTAACCCGGCCAGCTTTGGTTGCTTTGGGCATGGTTAATTAACCGAAGTTACACTGTCGTATGCAGTGAATTTTTTATTTGTTTAGGATTCGCCACATTTTTTTAAGATTTGACTGGTTTTGCACTGTAAAATCAAGCAGCTTAAATTGCAGGTTTGTATAATGTTAACGAAAAATTGGGATTTCTGTTATATTTTTATATTGCCAGTGATTTTGGATGGTCAAATACATGTGTAAACTCATTTGGTGAATGCACTGATTCCCATGGTGCTCTTGATCTCCGAGGGTGTGCTCACACACTTGCACGCATACATACAGAACAAAAACCTGTTTTCAGCATTGTCCTCTAATCTCTGATAATGGCCCAGTAAAGAGCACTGGCCCGGGTAGCTTAAACCCCTGTTCTCTGTAATTCTCAATCTTATGTGATTACTGCAGAGTTCTGTGGAATAAATCCAAACACAAGTGGACAGAAACAAACTTGGGCTTACAATGGACCTGAAATCATTGCAAATCAGTTTGTGTTCTGTTTGCACTGGAATGGAGAACAGTGTACTGAGTTCATTAAAATTCAAGGTTGCATCAAAAATATCCAGCACTGTCATTTTCAAATGACCTTCCAACTCTGTAAACTAGGTAGCCTACAAACTGACCGACACCATTTTCTCTTATCAAATAAATACATGCTTTTAAGTTATCATTTGCAACTGAACATGTTCTGTAACAGAATGTTTGTTAATTCGGTGTTCACGAAAAAGCTATTTTAAAATTTAATGTTAAAGATGTTATAAAATAGTAGTCCTGAATGTTTGTAGGAATGAAAAAATCACCATGCTCAACAATAGTCCATATAATGTTGGACTAATATTACCTCCCAGAAACATATGTTTTTGGGAACTCACAATGAGCATACATTGTATTTTCCTGTGAAATTATCTTTCTTGTAAACATTGTGGAAATGCAAGCCTTTGTTTCCTATTGGCAGACAGAGTTGATTTGCTTTTTGCTTGATTTGCTTAGATTAGGATTATCTGAGTTGAGCTTCTCACAGAGCTCCTTTATGTAGCTGCTCACGGGGTAGACATGTGTTAATGTGAGAGCTTTGAGGGACTAAATTATAATTATGGATCAGCGGGAGCAGATTTTTCTGGTTTTCTCTTTCTGTTTAATTTACTAGTCAATCTGTTTCAGGAAGCTTGTGGACTAGGGACAATATCTATGCGTTTTTGGATGGCAGTGTAGATAAAACAAGGAAAATTTAATGTGTCATTAAAACTCTTTCTTATAAGGCATTGTCACAATCGGCTGTTGCTTCAGTAGTCCGCGCACGACAAAGGAGTAAGATCAAAAACACAGTCTTTAATACAGTGCTGGTCAGAATTATTTGCCCCCTTGGTAAATATGATCAAAGATGGCTGTAAACAATAAAACTGCATTGTTTATCCTTTTTATATTTTATTTAAAAATCTAACCTTTCATTGAAGTAAAAGAATTGAAAGTGGGGGGAAAATCACATTATGAAATAAATGTTTTTCGCCAAAACACGTTGGGAACAATTATAAAGATACGAGACAGAACAATGAAACACTGGAAACTGAGGGCTTAAATACAAATGGGAAGCTAACTAACAGAAACAGGTGTGTAACTCATCAGTAACCATAGATACAAACTATAGTGGCGGGAAAAAGAGAACAACGGAAACAAGTACAGGAACTAGAACTAAACCAAAACAGAGTATACACGTTACAGGTGTAAGGTAATTTCTCCTCCAATTAAAAAAAATAAAATAATAATTTCACATTTTGTTTTACTCAGTCAACTATATCATATAAATGTATATGAAAACCCATAAGAATGTAGTTTGAGAGAACGGTCTGTGTGACTGTCCAGCTTCACCTCTGGGAAATTCCACATGTGTGTTTCTATGACTAAACCATTTAGGATTTGAGAGAAATGAAGCTCTAAAATGCCCAAATCCAAAGATGTCAAAAGCTGTCGACAGATGTCTAAACACAAATCTCACATGTACTTGGGACAGAGCCAGATTGTATTTCAGCGAGACTGCTCTTTGTGAATGAGAGTGCTTGTGCTTAATTTGATTTCTGTATTGGTTTATTTATTTTGTTAATGTGGTGCTGCTACAGTAACAATGAACAGTTTTATAGATCACCTTTCTGAAGCAGGTAAAAACTTACTGTTTCCAATATGAATGCTAAATTAATGGCAGGACTTTATTGCATTGGTGTCTTTCACATAATTCCTATCCTTCCCAGTTTACCTTAACAAACAGCATTAATAGAAGAGTTATGGAGGGGCTAATGGTGAGATTAGCATGTTGACCAATGAGGCAGATTAGACAGCCTCAGAGTGGGCTTTAGTTTGTGGTGTTCCAGTGGATTGGTCATGAGGTCCCAGCAGGATTATCTTCAGCAGTGGTCATGAGACTCTGAGAATGAGGTCCAGCAACACGTGGTCCAGGTCGAAATAAAGACCACTGCTCCATAAATGAAAGCCACAGGCAGTTGAAGGCATGGCAAGCTGGAAGAAGACTTCATAGCAAGCCTGCCATTATGTAAGCCCTTTGTCTGTCTCTTTAACTTCAAGGGTAAGTGCCTGTCTAATAGATATAGATAATAGAGCTTAATAGATAATGTTAATGATGATACATAATGTTTATTGGTTGAATGTTGTCTGGTATAAAAGGGAAAGGTGGAGTTTACAAGCTTTTGGTTAGTCACTGTAACCTGTTTGCATCCCAGTCTGGGCTTTGTTAAGAGCTTGTTCCATTAAATACATATTTTTTGTATCCACAGCATGAATTTACATTTTCTGTTTGGTTTATTATTGTGGTATTGAGGTTCAGGCATATTTCTGTAAATATCCCTGTGTTACACTGTGTTAAGCTGAGAGCATTTAAAGTTCCATCTCTTCACTGCTATGTCTTCTGTAATTTTGCTAAATATATTTTTTATGTTTTTTATTTTATTTTTTATGAGAGTGGAAAAAGTTCTGTCTATGTATGTGACCTAGTTCAGTTGATTTCATAATTGTAATATGTATAAAGTGATTTCATTTACCCAGAGTGGTTTACAGCTGTTATGAAAACTAGAAAATATACTGTATACGCAGATAACCTATATATAATCACAATTCTTTTTACAAGTGCTGTTTTTATTGTTTTCCACATCATTAGTCAGAAATAATTTAATAAACAGATAAGCTGCAGAACAGCTTGTTCATTTTTGTAGCTACCGGAAAAAAAAGAAAGTAACGAATTACATAAGTGATTTAGGAAATGTTTAGACATGACATTCTACCTGAAATGACTGAGTATGAGTATACTGAATTCTCCTGTTTTGTGTCTTGCAGGCTCAGAGGGCATGGATTGACAGGACATTTCTAAAAAGGGAGTGCATTCATATATTCCCCAGCAAAGAGCCCAACAAGTCAGTAACAGTGTTATTATTGTTAACTAAAATTTAAATTATTTATATAAACATTATTAATCTAAATAAAATTCAAATATTAGATGGAAACATTTAAACTTAAAAAACTTAAAATTAGAAAATAGAAATATTAAAGATAACATAAATACTAAACCTTAAACTAATATTCAAATGAAAACTGAAAATATAAAAATAAAAGCTCATTTGCTTTATTTGTAACATTTACAAAGTACTTTAGACCAAGAAATTACTAAAAAAAATTTTTTATTGCAACATGATAGTTATAATCTATAAACATGCTTCATTCGGCACTCAAGTTGGTTAAATGTGGATTTTTTCCTTTTTGCTAACTGTTGTAGGTGCTGTTGTGGCCAACTGGTAAACCAACATGTGGCTATTCTTCCTGGTTCCACCTATAAGAACGCAGATGAAGGTCAGGGGGTGCAGAATGAGCCTTCACAAGAGAAATGGTCAGTTGCTAAGCACACACAAGCCACGGCCACTGACGCATACGGCATCATTGAATTCCAGGGAGGAGGTCATGTCAACAAGGCCATGGTATTTATTTTTCATTGCAAAATGTGCTATATACTTTGGGAGTCATCTTAGAAATTGTCCTGAACATTTTATACACTAAAGTCATATAATTTTCTCTCCTCTTCCTTGTGCATCATCAGTATGTCCGTGTGTCCTATGATACTAAGCCTGATAGCCTTCTGCATCTGATGGTGAAAGACTGGCAGCTAGAGTTGCCCACCCTGCTCATCTCTGTGCATGGCGGCCTGCAGAACTTTGACTTGCAGCCCAAACTCAAGCAAGTGTTCGGAAAGGGCCTGATAAAAGCAGCGGTCACCACTGGGGCCTGGATCTTCACTGGAGGAGTTAGTACAGGTGGGTGTTGGACTACACTGAAAATTGCAATTAAAATGGCACCAAAAATTATGTTTTATTAACAAAGTTCGGGAGGAGCACGTTCAGATAATTAACACAAGTGGAGAGCACAGCAATCAATGGTAAGAGGTGTATATACATTCAGCAGTCTCACCTCAATCCATTGACAGTTTTGCAGCATCCCTCCACCACCCATTCTCCACGCTTCTAGTCCTAACCACTTACATACGGGGGGGAGTACTCTGGGTTCGGGCCGAACTCCGAGCTCAGAGCCCTCCCCCTGGACAGCACGCCAAATACACATTGAACTTTACCCCCTCTAATTCTATGTAAGTGAACTCGTGAACAAGAAGGTGGTCATTGAGGACCAAATCATGGTGTGACCTAACTGACCTCACTTAAATGGTCATCTGTTATAGTTTCAGATGCTAAATCATGTGCTTTCCTTTTGAGCAATAAACTGTGAATGCCTCCACCACATGACACTAATGATTTAATGTTTTTCCCCTCTTGTCACATTACACAGGAGTGATTCGCCATGTAGGAGATGCGTTGAAAGATCACTCCTCCAAGTCCCGTGGGAAGGTGTGTGCCATCGGAATTGCACCGTGGGGTATTGTGGAAAATAAAGAGGATCTGATCGGACGAGATGTAAGCCATTCGTGTCATTTCACAGGAATACGTGCACTCGTTTGACTAATGGATTCTGTGAGGTTTTTGAGTGATGTATCATGCGTTTTCGCTTTGACCAGGTGACGCGACCTTACCAAACCATGTCCAACCCCCTCAGCAAACTTTCTGTGCTCAACAACAGCCATTCCCACTTCATTCTGGCTGACAACGGCACTCACGGAAAGTATGGCGCGGAGGTCCGTCTGCGCAGGCAGCTGGAGAAACACATCTCTCTGCAGAAGATCAACACACGTGAGTCACTCAAACAACTTTCTGACAACAACTAGTAGTGAAGTCAACTTTTTGAAGACAGTAAAATAATATTAATGAATCCACCAAGTCAAAAGGGAATCAAACACTGTTGGAGTCCATGAATGTTGGAAGGCCTAGTCTGTGTCTGTGGCCTCCTGGGTTTCCCTTTGTCATCCTATGCCTGGAGTTCCTGATGAGGCTGGGACAGCAAAGGGAGGTCCAGACGTCGACCCATACTGCAGTCAAAACAACCATCTCAATCATGCTCGAAAGCATCTTTTCATGTCCAATCACTGCTTATTTTGTGCATATTTGTACATGAGTATGTTTTTATGTGTGTGTTTGTATAGGTCTAGGTCAGGGGGTCCCTTTGGTGTGTCTGATTCTTGAAGGCGGGCCGAATGTAATCTCCATTGTGTTGGAGAGTCTGCGTGAGGACCCTCCTGTACCCGTGGTGGTGTGCGACGGCAGCGGCCGAGCATCAGATATCATTTCATTCGCTCACAAGTACTCTGAGGAGGATGGGTGAGAAAATATTGATGATGATGTAGTTTAGTGACTATTAACGACTTTTAAAGGTGTAGTTCTGTAAAAGTTTTTTTTCTTAAGCATATTCACTACAGAGCAGGAGAAAAGATTTGTTTTTACTGAGAGGTTATTGTGCTGTTGAAAAAAAAAAAGAACATATTGGTGACCTTTAACATTAAAATCCCCTTTTCAATTTACCTCCTCTCTGTCTCACGTTTTCTACAAATGTATGTTCTGGTGTAGGTTGGTTAATGACAGTGTTAGAGAACAGCTTCTAGTAACCATACAGAAGACATTCAACTACAACCGCAATCAGGCACAGCAGATTTATCTCATGGTGATGGAGTGCATGAAGAAAAGAGAGCTGGTGAGTAAAAAAAGAAAAGCAAAAAAAGATGGAATGGCGAGGAAACGGATTAAGGACAAGTTTGTTCCAGATTTTTGATGCAATGTAAATTGAAAAAATGATTTGTTCATTGTTATATTTCACAGATATGATAATAAACATGACTGTCATTCATTCAGCCTCATTTGCTTTTTTCATATCATACATTGTTCTTATTTTCTTATTCTCATTTTTTTCTGTCTTTCACAACATTCATTTCATTTGCATGTCATCCCATTGAGTGCTTGTACCCTTCAAGAAAAAATATCGATTTCCTTACAAAACCCAGGGACACTGAGGCAAGTTCCTCAAAACCATATGAGGAACACATTTTAGAGAAACTGAAAAAACATCTAACAATGAACATGTAACAATAAGCATGTGCATCTTGGCTGTTCTATGTGGCGTTGTAGTATCAAAGAGTCATAGATCAAATACATAATACATTTCTGTCCAACCATGATAATTAAAAACAGCTGTGGGAAAATTAATAAACTATATTTCATGTTTCCATTTGTCAGTATGTATTATGACCATTTAGGCCAGTTTGTGCTTGTCATTAATGAGTTATAGGCTACCATTCCAAAGTTTGGGGTCAGTAAGATTTTTTGGTTTTCTATAGAAGCTAATATTCAGTATTATTAAGTGACAATAAAGAATAAAAAATCTGGAAAAAAAATGTGTATCACAGTACTATATAAATATTAAGCAGCTCAAGATTGATAATGTTTTTTGAGCACCAAATCAGTAGATTAGAATAATTTCTGATGCAACATTTGACACTGAAACTGGAGTAATAGTAGCTTTACCATCACAGATATGAATTCGATTTTTAAATGCATTAAAATAAAAAACTGTTTATTTATTTAATATTACATATTACATAATATAATTTAATATTTTTGCTGTATTTTTCATCAAATGCAGCCTTCGGGAACATAAACTTTTTCCAAAACATAAAAAAAAACGTACTGTCCCCAAACTTTGAATGGAAGCGTATAATTATATTTATATAGGGTGAATACTTGCAAAGTGGGACAATGGGTAAAGTGGGACAGTTAAGCTTCTTAATTTCTATCTTTACATGTAAATGATTCCATTACTAAAAATCAACACTGAGCTCATCATAAGCAAGTATGTGATAAAAAAATATAGATTCTGTGGCTATGACATCACTTCCGGGGGTGTGGCACACCATATTCAACAACCTTACAATGAACCGTGATGGTAAAGTAAAATGACATAGCATTCTGAGGTGAATAATGTTAAGATAAAAATTAAAACACTCATGGATCATTTGTAATTGTTATATATTTTGTTATAGGATGTAATGGTGAATCGGAATTTGTAAAAATCACATTCACATGAATCTTTTTTGTTTGTTTTTTATGTGATTTTGACACTGTCCCAGTTTGCCAATAGCGTATTGTTAAACTGGGACAGGGTATTACTGGCAAACTGGGACAGCCATTTAAGCCATTCTAATGGGGGAATTGAGTTCCCTTTTTGTATGCTCCTCTTAAATTTAGTAAAATTAGTTATAAATTTAGTTAGCTAGCTAGATATTTCAACAAAGATTGTAATCTGATTTTAAAAAACAATGCCAATTCCCAAAAAAAAACAAAAACAAGAAAGATGGTGGGTACAAGCTTGGATGGCTGGGACATTTGCAATATTTGCAAAAAAACTTTTCAACAAAAAGAATTGAAACTTAGCCTGTGTGAAAAAAAAATTAGCCTATAAGAAGAAATGTTTATGAAGATTTCTATTTTTTAAATTTATATGAAATAAACTAAACCCAAAACAAAATATTGTGGACAGGCGAGGGAGGGAGGGGTGGAAAGAATCTGCTTTACCTGCACCCCTCCTTAAAAAAAGTGATTTTTATTATTTTTGTTGTTGTTGTTTATATTGTTATTGTGTATTTAATTAATTGGGCCTACATTTGAATATCAATTTAATGTGTTTGAAGTGTCCCAGTTTGCCAATAAAGGTGTCCCAGTTTTCCAGTAGCGCCTGGAAAAATGTGGTTTGGGGTCCATGTGTGTTTGAGGAAGAGTCATCCATCCTGTGTTTAATGTTTCTTTCTTTTTTATTCTGTATAGTAGAGTAGAGCACTTAAGCTATTTAGAATAGTATCATATGAGGGGCTAAGACATTTGGATCAAAATAAAACATTATGCAGAAGGTAAATTATCAGAAAGTGTCCCACTTTACCAGTATTCACCCTACTATGTATAGTATACTATATTAATATACATATTCCACACAGTTTTTACCTTTTGTGCTGAAACAGATCACAGTTTTCCGCACGGCTTCAGAGGGTCAGCAGGATATTGAGATGGCCATCTTAACTGCTCTGCTGAAAGGTGAAATCATGTTCAGACCACATTCACACAGTTTACAATAACACTAATCCTGAACATTAAAATAGCAATGAAATATCCCTGAAAAGAACTTTGTTTTGTATCAGAATATTATTATTTTTTATACAATTTTCTTCTAGCTTTTTCTCTCTAAATCTATTAATCTCTATTCTATTAAGATTCTGGATCATTTTGTTCTTTGGGTTTATCAGGCACAAATGCTTCAGCTCCAGACCAGCTGAGTTTGGCTTTGGCCTGGAACCGTGTGGATATCGCTCGCAGTCAGATCTTCGTCCACGGACAACACTGGCCTGTAGGTGTCGCTGTGCACAGCTGGGTTATGGGGCACATAGCAGCACACAGGTTTCCTATAGACTCAGTATACTCGTCGATAGAAAGTATAGAACAATGAAATTATATTTTTTTAAAATTACATTTGCCTGTTTCAATACATTATCATATATTACCTCGCCAGACTGCTAGGTCCCTGCCCACCTCCTCCACAAGCCAGCAGGATAAACCAAAGAGCCCCATCGCCGCCCGTCCCAGCAAGGGTAAACCTGCCAGGGGCAAGAAGGGCAAAGGTGCCAAATCCAAACCTGAGCCTCCAGAGGAGACAGACCCCAGAAAGCTAGAGCTGCTTAACTGGGTAATTTATTTTTTAGTAATGAGTCAGTGAGCATGTATGGAAGCTTGTTCCTCCACAGAATAAAACATTTTAAAAGATAATTGTCCTACAATAATTAGTCCTACATCTCGCAATTCTGACTTTATTTAATTCGTTAGAGTTGCGAGATGGGTCATTCTACAGAAACGTCCACTTTTGGTATGGCAAGATGTCTTAAAATGTATTTCTTTTTCTAACATTTAAACTTAGACCACATTATTAGATTTTTTGTGCATTTATTTAAAGACCGCATATAGCCTACCATTATTTATTTATTTTAATTTTTTAATCAGGTTTGTTAAAAGTGTGCTTTAATTATGTTAGTTCATCTGCGCAACCATGTATTTGATATAACAATGAAAATATTTGAAAACCAGTTAAAATCAAGGAATGATGCAATCCTTTAAATCTTAACTTTTGAGTGTAGCAGAATTAAATAGATGTTTTTTACAATTCCCTAACATGGGAATTGAAGTAGGTCATACCAATGAGTTCAACTAAAAGCTTCATATGAAATCATGTGATAAATGAGAAAATTTTGCATAACTGAAACTGGAAGAAGGAAGTCAAGTGATGTCATCAGTGTGATTTTTATTTCAAAATAAGAGATTTTTTTTTTATGGTAACACCAGTGACACAACTCCAGGGGATCACTACTTTCATTATACATTTTATAATATTTATTCAGCATTTTTTGTATTTTTTTTTATGTCATTTAGGCTACATATATTTGATAGTTATGTATACATTATTGTAATTTAAATGGTAGAAAAACCTGTTATTGACCTCAAAATAAAGCATTTTCCCTCATGACTGTGGGGACGAGCACTTCTGTGGTGCACTTCTGTGGTGCTTCTATATAATTAATTAAAAAACAAATATTGCCACATTGATGGCTCAAGAAGGTGTAATTGTTCAAATGGCATATTGTTTTATTTTAAAATATAAAGAAAAGAATATAAAGAAATGGACATTTCCATAGAATGACCCAGATATAAACTGACAACTGCGTGTTAAAAAGTCAGAATTGTGATATATAAACTCGCAATTGCGTGTTATAAAGTCAGAATTGCAATATATAAAATGTGAGATTAAAAAGTCGCAATTACCTTTTTTATTTTTTATTCTGTGGCGGAAACAAGCTTCCATAAGCATGTGCTTTACTCAGTGCAGAATAAACAGGGATATGTGTGTGTGTGTATGTTTTAACTGAAGTAATTATTTCTGTTTATACGTGTATGTTCTTTCTGGTGAATTAAAATGTAATATTTTTCTCTGTGTGTTGATGTGTAAAATAGGTTAATTCTCTGGAGCAGGCCATGATGGACGCACTCGTGCTTGACAGAGTGGATTTTGTGAAGCTCCTCATTGAAAATGGAGTCAACATCCACCATTTCCTGACAATCCCACGGCTGGAAGAGCTCTATAACACAGTTAGCACACAATCATCAATTAATGGCATATTAGAGGGTCACGTAGCCGCTGTGTTTTACTGTGCTCTCCATTTTACAGAGTGCATTATATATTTTAACGATACAACCATTGACGAATGTGAACCACGTGTCCAGTTATCAGAGCTTTCACCAGTCCCCTCCTCTTTTTCTAAGCAATATGATTTGAAAATGTCAGTCGTGTGTTCAGTATTATCCATTATCATATCGTTTTATGTAATCTGTTGTTGAGGAGAAAGCACTTAGCCCACAAACATCTGTGTGTTTTACAGAAGATGAGCTTTTCAGTCAACTATGTATGATTTTTTTTTTTCTGTCATTCAGAGGTTAGGACCCATCAACACACTGCATTTTGTGGTCAGAGATGTAAAAAAGGTAAAGTTTATTATTCATAATATGTGCCATGATCATTCTTGTCATTGAGATTATCATGAGTTAAAACACACTGTTTTTCTTTTCTTTTATGGCCTATTGTTCTAAAGAATAAGATTTTAATCTTCTTGACAGTGTGTGAATGAATGCAAGTGTGCGTTTGAATCTGTGTTTGTGTGTGTGATTGTGAGAGCATTGCATCAATAGTTTTATTTTTCTCTCAGTAGTTTCAGCAGCATAAGCAAAGCCAGAAGTGCAGCAATAGAAGGACCAGTTATTTTATGGCGTTATGACATTAATGTTTCCAGGGAAACCTTCCACCAGATTACCAGATCACTCTGATTGACATTGGCTTGGTTCTGGAGTACCTCATGGGAGGAGCGTATCGGTGTAACTATACTAGGAAAAGTTTCCGCACACTCTATAATAACCTCTATGGACTGAAAAGAGTGAGTTATCACCAACCTCTTATACCTTTATACATTCATGTATATCTGAAAACACACAATCAAATTTTCCTGCAAGCACATTATAATATAATAGCTTAGTTTAGTAATAATATACAGTGAGGAAAATAAGTATTTGAACACCCTGCTATTTTGCAAGTTCTCCCACTTAGAAATCATGGAGGGGTCTGAAATTGTCATCGTAGGTGCATGTCCACTGTGAGAGACATAATCTAAAAAAAAAAATCCAGAAATCACAATGTATGATTTTTTAACTATTTATTTGTATGATACAGCTGCAAATAAGTATTTGAACACCTGAGAAAATCAATGTTAATATTTGGTACAGTAGCCTTTGTTTGCAATTACAGAGGTCAAACGTTTGTTTTTCACCAGGTTTGCACACACTGCAGGAGGGATTTTGGCCCACTCCTCCACACAGATCTTCTCTAGATCAGTCAGGTTTCTGGGCTGTCGCTGAGAAACACGGAGTTTGAGCTCCCTCCAAAGATTCTCTATTGGGTTTAGGTCTGGAGACTGGCTAGGCCACGGCAGAACCTTGATATGATTCTTACAGAGCCACTCCTTGGTTATCCTGGCTGTGTGCTTCGGGTCATTGTCATGTTGGAAGACCCAGCCTCGACCCATCTTCAATGCTCTAACTGAGGGAAGGAGGTTGTTCCCCAAAATCTCGCAATACAAAAATCTCCCTTAATACAGTGCAGTCGCCCTGTCCCATGTGCAGAAAAACACCCCCAAAGCATGATGCTACCACCCCCATGCTTCACAGTAGGGATGGTGTTCTTGGGATGGTACTCATCATTCTTCTTCCTCCAAACATGTTTAGTGGAATTATGACTAAAAAGTTCTATTTTGGTCTCATCTGACCACATGACTTTCTCCCATGACTCCTCTGGATCATCCAAATGTTCATTGGCAAACTTAAGACGGGCCTTGACATGTGCTGGTTTAAGCAGGGGAACCTTCCGTGCCATGCATGATTTCAAACCATGACGTCTTAGTGTATTACCAACAGTAACCTTGGAAACGGTGGTCCCAGCTCTTTTCAGGTCATTGACCAGCTCCTCCCGTGTAGTTCTGGGCTGATTTCTCACCTTTCTTAGGATCATTGAGACCCCACGAGGTGAGATCTTGCATGGAGCCCCAGTCCGAGGGAGATTGACAGTCATGTTTAGCTTCTTCCATTTTCTAATGATTGCTCCAACAGTGGACCTTTTTTCACCAAGCTGCTTGGCAATTTCCCTGTAGCCCTTTCCAGCCTTGTGGAGGTGTACAATTTTGTCTCTAGTGTCTTTGGACAGCTCTTTGGTCTTGGCCATGTTAGTAGTTGGATTCTTACTGATTGTATGGGGTGGACAGGTGTCTTTATGCAGCTAACGACCTCAAACAGGTGCATCTAATTTAGGATAATAAATGGAGTGGAGGTGGACATTTTAAAGGCAGACTAACAGGTCTTTGAGGGTCAGAATTCTAGCTGATAGACAGGTGTTCAAATACTTATTTGCAGCTGTATCATACAAATAAATAGTTAAAAAATCATACATTGTGATTTCTGGATTTGTTTTTTTAGATTATGTCTCTCACAGTGGACATGCACCTACGATGACAATTTCAGACCCCTCCATGATTTCCAAGTGGGAGAACTTGCAAAATAGCAGGGTGTTCAAATACTTATTTTCCTCACTGTAACAGCGGCCAACCAATATGGGTTTTTCCACTGGCTGCAAAAAACTCAAATTTTTAGATCTGGGTGCTGGAATAATATTATTTTACAAAATATTTACTCAAAATTTAAACAGAAAAATGTACAAATAACTTTTCGATTACTGTACTAATTAATTGTCTTTGCTAGGTTCTATCACAAATGATTAACAGAAGTATAAAAATAAAATAATTCTTATGCAGTTTTTTTTTTTAGCATAAAGATTTTCTATTGTTTGTATTTCTAATTTAAAATGTTATTTTCCAATGCGTCTTTAAATATTCAAAAAAGCTCAAACAAGTGGCTGACTGACTCCCACTTTCTGTTCTCTTGTAGCCCAAAGCGTTGAAACTTCTGGGTATGGAGGTAAGCCACTAAAAAATCAAACCTTATGTTTTTGATTTTCTTTATGTATTCAGAATGTTTGCAAGTGCTGTGTACTCTCACACACAAAAGAAATGGGACTGGTAGCTAAAACTTGTATTTGCAACCGATTCTTTCTGTTTTTGACAGGACGATGACCCAAGACCTAAAGGCAAAAAGAAGATGAAGAAGAAGAAAGAGGAAGAAATCGATATTGACGTTGATGACCCAGAGGTCAGTCGATTCCAGTACCCCTTCCATGAGCTGATGGTGTGGGCAGTTCTGATGAAACGCCAGAAGATGGCGCTGTTTCTCTGGCAGAGGGGAGAGGAGGCCATGGCGAAGGCGCTGGTGGCATGTAAACTCTATAAAGCAATGGCGCACGAATCCTCACGGAGTGAACTTGTAGACGACATCTCACAAGATCTGGACAATAATTCAAAGTGAGGAATATTATTATATTTTGTTATATAATATTATTAATTGTTTAGAGCCAGTAAGATTTTTTTAAAAAAATGTGTTTTTAATGATTGGTAAAAAGAAGTCTCTTATATGCTCACCAGGGCTACATTTATTTGATAAAAAAATTACAGTAAAATAGTAATATTGTGAAATATATTTTAGTGTATTTTAAAATGGCAAAGCTGAGTTTTCAGCATCATTACTCCAGTCTTCAGTGTAACATGATCTTTCAGAAATCATTATTATATGCCGATTTGGTGTTTAAAAACCTTTTATTATTGTTATGTTGAAAACTGTTGCTTAATATTTTTGTGGAAACCATGACACATTTTTTTCATTATTCTTTGATGAATAGAAAGTCCAAAAGAACAGAATTTATTTTAAACGGAAATATTTTGACACTTTCTTTACTGACACTTTCATTGTTGAGTAAAAGTATCAATTTCTTTTAAAAAAATCTAGCGTATAGTATAGTGTATCTATCATTTTATTTAGGAAGGGCAAACAGTACTAGGATGCATGGGACAGAATACAATACAATATAACTATTTTTAAATATTTTTTTTTCCCCCACTATTATTTCTAAATCAAGCAGTCACACAGTCACTTCTCACATAAAACATCTCTTCTCCCTCTCACACTCAGGGAATTTGGTCAGTTAGCATATGAGCTGCTAGATCAGTCATACAAACATGATGAACAGGTGGCCATGAAGCTGCTGACATATGAGTTGAAGAACTGGAGTAACTCCACCTGTCTAAAACTGGCTGTGGCTGCAAAACACAGAGACTTTATAGCCCACACCTGCAGCCAGATGCTGCTCACTGACATGTGGATGGGATGCTTGCGGGTGGGCAAGAGCAATGGACTCAAGGTCTGCAATAAAAAATAAACACAACACATTTATAAGCCATAGACTCTAAGTATTATATATCAACGTTTTTATCATTCAATATCATTCCTAGGTGATCCTTGGAATCATTTTTCCTCCAGCCATCCTTCTCCTTGACTTCCGAACTGGAGATGATCTGTCTTACCAAAACTCCAAAGACAAAGAAGAGCTCAAAGACAAAGAGGATGATAACAAATCTGGCAAGGTAAATTTATGTACACTACCATTATGCTTTTTTTTTTTTTTTTTTTTTTTTTCAGAAATTATTTTTTTAAAGAAAAAAAATAATACTTTTATTCAGCAAGGATTAAAAAAAACAATTTATAATGTTTTAAAAGATCTATTTTTTTTTTATTTCTATGTCAAATAAATGCTGTTCTTAAACTTTCTATTGATCAAAGAATTAAGTAGCATGACTGTTTTCAACATTGATAATAATAAAAAAAGGTATTTGAGCAAATCATCATATTAGATTCATGAAAATTCAGCTTTGACACCACAGGCATAATTTGTCACGGGAACACAGAGAAACAGGTGGATCCAAATACAGCATATTTATTGTCAGGGCAATCCAATTCGTAGTCATCCATGCAGGGGTCAAAATCCATTTTAGCAGTCCAATAAATAAATAAACAAGGAACAAAACAAGATCAGACGAGGAAACAGACTTCAGAAGTGTAAGTGACATACAACAATGACTCCGTGACATGAACTGAAACAGACAGGGTATTTATACACAGACACTAACGATGTGATAGGAAACAGCTGAGTGCAATCACAAGTGATGGGAACAGACAAAGGATTATGGGAATTGCAGTTCTAGAGTGAATGGTGACAGGAAGGGAAAGAGACCTCTAGTGGACACCCGGAGAAACACAAACCAGACACTGTGACATAATTTACATTTTAAAATATTTTACAATAGAAAAGTTATTAGTTATTTTTATTTGTAATATTTATTTATTTATTACAATATTTCTGTTTTACTATAATTTTATTTTTACTTTTGATTAAATAAATGCAGCCTTGATGAGCATAAGAGATTTTTAACTTCATTTTAAAAAACCTTACCAACCCCAAACTTGTGAACTGTAGAGTATATACAATATATATATATTTATGAGGCCTTTATGAGGTGAAAGTGAGTAAAACTCTCATCATGGATGTTTATTGCCAGGATGGCACTGTGAGCATGGACGCAGCATCTAAGAAAGGTGATGAGGAAGATGGTAAAAAGAGACAGAAACGAGTGCCTGTTGGGAAGAAGATTTACTACTTCTTTAACGCTCCATATACCAAGTTCTGGTTCAATACGGTATGTGAAGTCAAAACACACCCGAAAAATCACAATTTTGTTGTAGCACATGTTTATAACATCATAAACTGAAGGAAAAAAAACCCCCAATGATTATGTATCTACTCAGACTGCCTACCTGGTATACCTGATGCTGTATAATTACATCATCCTGGTGAAAATGGAGAGATGGCCATCATTGCAGGAATGGATCGTCATCTCCTACATCATCACTCTTGGACTGGAGAAAGTTAGACAGGTGAAGTACTAGTATAGGTGAAGTTGCTATATCATTATATTCTTGTGTTTCCTTCATTGGACGCATGTGCTTGTGTGTAGATCCTGATGTCAGAGCCGGGAAAGCTGAAACAGAAGATAAACGTATGGCTTGAAGAGTACTGGAATATCACTGACCTTGCTGCCATCACCACATTCCTGATGGGACTTTTACTGCGCTTGCAGAATGAGCCTTACTTGGGCTACGGACGCGTCATCTACTGTGTGGACATCATCTTCTGGTACATTCGTGTCCTCGACATCTTTGGAGTTAACAAGTATTTGGGACCATATGTCATGATGATTGGTAAAATGGTGAGAACTAACATGAAAACTTGAATATGAATTGCTCAAAAGCTTTTTGTTTGTTTGCTTTTCCTAACAATAATGGTGTTTTTATGTGTGTGTGTGTTTGTGTGCAGATGATTGACATGCTGTACTTTGTGGTGATCATGCTGGTGGTTCTCATGAGCTTCGGCGTGGCACGTCAGGCCATCCTGCACCCGGACGAGGAGCCGACGTGGCGTCTGGCGAGGAATATCTTCTACATGCCCTACTGGATGATCTATGGAGAAGTGTTTGCTGACTCGATAGACCGTAAGACTAGAATTCATAGTAAGATTCTGTTTCCTGATTCATGTGTGGATGATACGTCTGGTCTCCATTCCACCCTTTCTGTATCTGTGAACTCTGCAGAAAGATTTGTGTCTCATCTCCTGATCATGTGACCATTCACACTGCCGTGGCTTTCGCCCTCTACTGAATCATGTGTGATGGACTGAGTGTGTGACAGTGCTGGTCTTTACCTACCCTGCTTGTGAGTTTTAGGTTTGTAGCTGTGTCTTCTAATGGTTCATAGTTGTTGACTGATGTTTGTTTTTTTCACTTTTACATTTCTGTTCAAGCATTGTGCTACTCTGGTATTTATGTGTGGTAGCACTAACTGTTGTATCCCTTGGTTACATTTCTTCTGCTTGTATATTCTCATTTGCAAGTTGCTAAATGAATAAATATAAATAAATAGTATAGTAACTAGTATAGTAGTTCATATTTAAAAATTACATTAAGTACATTTTTTTATAATATATATAACAATAATATCTATAACAGTATAACAAAGGACATATAAAACACAAAATGGTAGTTGTACCATTATATGGTACACATGTATATGTGAAAGTATTGTTATGAAATGACTTAAAACATAAATTATTGAATGTCATGAAGTACACTACCGTTCAAAAATGTGGGGTCAGTGCAAACTTGAAAGAAGTCTCTTATGCTCACCCAGGCTGCAATTATTTGATCACAAATACAGTAAAAACAATACTATTGTGAATTTTTTTAATTTTTTTTAATTTAAAACGTAATTTATTCCTGTGATAGCATAGCTGAATTTTCAGCATCATTACTCCAGTCTTCAGTGTCACATCCTTCAGAAATCATTCTCATATGCTGATTTGTTGCTCAAGACACATTTCTTATTATTATCAATGCTGAAAATGGTTGTGCTGCTTAATATTTTTGTGATAATCTTTGTCCCTGAATCTCTGATGAATAGAAAGTTCAAAATGACAGTATTTATTTGAAATAGAAATCTTTTGATCAGTTTAATGCATCCCTGCTTAATAAAAGTAAATCTTACTGGCCAAAAACCTTTGTATCTTTTCTAACTTCACTTAAAAAGAGGTGTACAAAATTCTTTAACTAATCTTCATAATGCACTGTAAGATATTGCCAACATATAGTTGGCTGATTGTGAAATGATAAAAACTGTTTTTATCTGTGCTTTCTCTCTTTCTTTTCTACATTCTCTTAGTCTATGCGATGGAGATTAATCGTGAGTGTAAAATTCTTCCACTATACCCACAATTCAGTGTAATTATCAAATACTGTAGAATTACGTCATGATTGCATCTTAACCTCTGTTATGTATGACAGCACCCTGTGGTGAAAATATGTATGATGAAGATGGAAAAAAGCTCCCTCCGTGTATACCTGGGGCCTGGCTCACACCTGCAATCATGGCCTGTTACCTATTGGTAGCCAACATCCTACTGGTCAACCTGCTCATTGCTGTATTCAAGTGAGTCAAAGACTAAATATAACGGTTACCCTGTAACATAAAGCAGTGATGTGAGCCATAGCACTGTATTACGTTCTCATTTATTCATTATCAACTCATCAAGAGAACTCATTCCCTTCACAGTAACACGTTCTTTGAAGTGAAATCCATCTCCAACCAAATATGGAAGTTCCAGCGCTACCAGCTTATCATGACGTTCCATGACAGACCAGTGCTTCCTCCTCCTCTCATCATCTTTAGCCACATATACATTGTGTTGAAGCGCCTGTGCTGCCGCTGCAGAAAGAAACAAGAAGGGGAACTGGACGAGAGAGACCGCGGGCTTAGTTATTACTCCTGTTACTCATTTTTACTGCTTCAGTCTATCAATGTTATAGCAACTTATTTTAAAACTGGCTATTATCATCTTTTTTCGTTTTTACAGAATTGACTCTGAGTCTGGAGGAGCTGAAGGGTCTGTATGAGTTTGAGGAACAGTGTGTGGAGGAGTACTTTAGAGAGAAGGAGGACGAAACGCATTCTTCCAATGATGAGCGAATCCGAATCACTTCCCAGAGGTACTGGATGAAAAATAACAACTGCACCTGCAAATGTAGTTTCAGGGCTCAACAAGTTTTTTCTACTGCAGAATGATCTATTTTTATTTTTTAGCATTGTTCTTAAATGTTCATTTTTCTTTACAATTTTTTTTAACAATTAATTTTTTTCATTATGGAAAAGAAATTTTGCAACAGTCTGGAAATTATACAGTTAAAATGTAACTCCATATATTCATAAACATTTAATGAATATCGTTGTTTTTTTTTTAACTATGGCATACAATGTAAAAAATTACTGGCTGGTATGTAGTTTTCAACAGAATGTGTTTTTGCACTCCACTGCACTGCTTTCACATTGTATTTTGTGGTAAATATACAGTGAGGAAAATAAGTATTTGAACACCCTGCTATTTTGCAAGTTCTCCCACTTGGAAATTATGGAGGGGTCTGAAATTGTCATCGTAGGTGCATGTCCACTGTGAGAGACATAATCTAAAAAAAAAAAAATCCAGAAATCACAATATATGATTTTTTAACTATTTATTTGTATGATACAACTGCAAATAAGTATTTGAACACCTGTCTATCAGCTAGAATTCTGACCCTCAAAGACCTGTTAGTCTGCCTTTAAAATGTCCACCTCCACTCCATTTCTAGTCGATCTAGAGAAGATCTGTGTGGAGGAGTGGGCCAAAATCCCTCCTGCAGTGTGTGCAAACCTGGTGAAAAACTACAGGAAACGTTTGACCTCTGTAATTGCAAACAAAGGCTACTGTACCAAATATTAACATTGATTTTCTCAGGTGTTCAAATACTTATTTGCAGCTGTATCATACAAATAAATAGTTAAAAAATCATACATTGTGATTTCTGGGTTTTTTTTTTTAGATTATGTCTCTCACAGTGGACATGCACCTACGATGACAATTTCAGACCCCTCCATGATTTCTAAGTGGGAGAACTTGCAAAATAGCAGGGTGTTCAAATACTTATTTTCCTCACTGTAGATGCTCAAGTAAAAAAAAAAAAAAAGACCCTGCAATTTTTTTCTTTCTATTTGGGCCGCTGAAAAACTCTAGACGTGAACAGTGGAAAGAAAAAAAAAAAGCACGGTCCTGAGATGCGTTTTTTAAAAACATGAACAGCTTTTAACTTGAGCGGCATCATGCATTAGACCCATACAAATGCTTTCAAGACTATTATTTTTGCAATTTCACCAAATCCAGGATTTGCCATCTAGCCAGATTGATAACTTTCTTTTGGTGACAAATAAGCAGAATTTGCAACAACGATGTAAATACATCACAGAAATCCAAACAATTAAGTTTAAAAGCATACAAAAAATGGATGTACTGAATCAATGAATGTAAAATGTTCACCGGTAATGTAGCACTGGCCCAAAAGATGCAGTGACAGTTCTGTCAGCTGGCCCAAAACTCTCGCACACTGGCTTTGGGCAAACAGGCCGTTCTTATTGTTGAGCCCTGCATTTAGAATAACAATTGAGTTTAAACCATTTACCAGTTACCATTACCATTCGAGTTACCATTTGAAACTCTTGCTGTTGCAGGGTCGAGAACATGTCCATGCGCCTGGAGGAGGTGAATGAACGAGAGCACTCCATGAAAGCCTCTCTTCAGACAATAGACTTGCGCTTGGCTCAGCTGGAGGAGTTCTCTGGCCGCATGATGCACGCGCTGGAGCGGCTGGCTGGCATCGACCGCTGCGAGCTGGTCCGCTCTCGATCCGGGAGCACAGTGGCCGTCGACCAATCCGGCCTGCTTCGTCGCGGCAGTGTCAACAGTGCTGACGGCTACAGTTTGTACCGCTGGCACCTGGATGCCGAGGACCGTGGTGATGAGATGTCAGGGGACAGGAAGGGCCAAACAGAGAATCGTGGCAGTATTGGCAGCGGCGAGCTCCTTCTAAATCCTCAACATGTTTCATCCTACGGTCCCACATTAGAAGTGGTCCCCCTTCGGCAGAGGTCACGCTCCAGCTCCAGTGTGGACATCCTCATCTCTCCCTGTGAGTCACAAGGCGGAGGCCAGAGATCTCAATCCCCAAAACTCACCTCCGCTCATCTCCCTAAAGACCCACATATTCTGCTAGAAGCTAGGATAGACGCAGCAATGGCACATCCTCTGGAAAGGGCGCAGTCCCTGAGGCAGTACCCAACTGAAACTCAAAGTAACTCACTTTCGTACGGGAACAGATCCCAAAGCAGTACACTGTATGTCTCTGTTGCACAGTCGAGGTTGGGCAATTCGGAAAACACGTGGGCTTCGGAGCCTCACGGCCTACAGGATCAAGCAAGCAGATCGCCAACGCTAGGTCGCTGGCCTCCACGCTTCGATTACAAAGTTCATCCCTCCCCGTTCGGCCTTTCACCCAAGACATCTTCAGAGAAATCAAGACAGATAGAGGACCAAGATAAGGAAGGAGCTTCTAAGGAGAGCAAGAGGACAAAAACGCAACAAGAGGAAGGCGAGGAGAAGAAGAATGACGAGAATGAGACGGAGGCAAATAGCGAAAGCACCAAAACAGAGGTGGGAGAAGAGAAGAGAGAAGAGCTGACAGACTCAGATCACTTGTATGTAGCAGAGGACAGGATGTACCCCTCACTCAGATCTAAGAGTCTGAACACTAATCCACGAAAGGTGAAGGCTGCAAGGGACGTCCTGGATAAACCTCGAGCAGCCAGTAGTGTGAAAGACCTGGCTGGGGCCTTTGAAGTCAACACCAATAACTCCAGACCCTCTAGAGAGACATAATTGCAGGAGTGCAAGCTTAAAGAAACGGATAAAGTGTTGGTTTTTTATTATTTTACGCTTCTAACTAACACTAGTTATGCTCATGCACTGACATCTTAGCTAAAAGGCATACTTCATTCATATTTATGAGGTACGTAATAAAACCTGGTAATGAAAAGGGAAATAAGGGTCTACCTCTGTGCTGTAGATATTAAATATCCCATTTTTCAAAATAAAGGGAAATTTAACTTTCAGTGATGCTATTTATTATTCAACAACTTCACATCTTTCCAAATTCATATTCCAAATAAAGCAGAAAAATATTATAATATCATATAAATGATATATCATCTTATATGGTAAAGCACCATAAAAATAAATAAATTGGGCACATGTAAATAACTTAGAAAAGATATTTTAATCTTTTTTACATAATCAGTTAACTCTGACATATTATAGAACAGACATTCTGACATATTATAGAACAGACAAGAAAATCAAGGAAGACGTTATAAAATAGGACATAAAAGCTTGCATTGAATAGTCAGTAAGACTTTATGCTCATATGGGAGGTTGAGTGCTGTCACTGTTTCATTGAAAAATATGCAAATGTGCCTGCATGCATATTCAAAAACATGACTACAGGGCCATTAAAGGGATAGCTCACCCAAAAATGAAAAATATATAATTTACTTATGCTCATGTTATTCAAAACCTGTATGACTTTCTTTCTTCTACGGAACACAAAAGTTTTGGTTACCATTGACTTCCATTGTATGGACAAAAAACAACAATACATTTCTTGTTCCAAAAATATGTTATTTTGCATTCCACAGAACTAATAAAGACATACAGGTTTAGAATGACATGAGGGTGAGTAAATGATGACCGAATTTTTATTTTTGGGTGGACTATCCCTTTAAGTGGATATGGCACACCTCCGAGCAGCGGTTCTATCAAACAGATACAAAACAGCCAATGGAACTCGAGCAATCGTACACCCTTAAACACAAACAGTAGAATCAATCATTCATTCATTCTGAGTAACTTAAGTGACTGTGAATTCTGAAATTTGTAGATTCTCAACGTTTCAGTTTGAATTTTGTGTTTGAATTTGTAACAGGCCCACATGGAATCTGTACATGGAAGAATTAGCAGATTTACGCAGAAATTGAACGTCTGATATGCTCAAAGGTAATAAGAGTTTAGTACTCTCTGCTCTGGTTAACAAATCTGACCATGTTTAAAACCATTCAGCAGAATTTCAATGGATGTCCCCCTCAGAAATCAGCGATAAGAGTCTGCAGGTTCCATTTGGGCCTGGTAAAAGCCCAATAAGCTCAGAGGACACTCGAATACAATCAAGCTAGTGCAATCTTGCACTCTTTTTTGAGTGGCTGCCTTCACAAGCAGGACTTTAAGTGGTTTATGAAGTGAGGAGGCTCTACGAGAGACCCACCCACACACACACAGATAACAGTGCACGACTTAAAAAAAAAGATATTGTTGCAGTGTGGTTATTGTAAACACTACATGACTCCACACTCATAAGAGTCTTATAAAAGAGGGAATTAAAAAAAGACAATGTACAGAATACTGTGACGACATTTAAATGAGTTTAAAAAATAAGTATTAACAAATAAATTTCACATAAGCACAGGTTAACAAGTTTTATATGAAGTGGTGAGTAAAAGATGCTTACGTATAAAAATATAATACCATTAGTAAATGTAATACTGTATATACTAATATACAGGGCCTAGCTGGCTGCTGCTGCTTCAACAAGCATTAGGAAAAGGGTCCTAGCCCTCTCTTTTCATTCTTTCGCTCTCTTATCATGCTCAATATGTAATATATGAGAAATTACAACCAAAAAAGAAAGAGAAATTTTGACTTAATATTAATCACAGTTTTGATTTCTTTTTACTTTGGTCTCTGTTACAATTAAGGTTAATAGCGTAAAGTCAGGGAAAGGGGGAAGACTACAACCTGTGGAATGCTGCTTTATATTCAACAGTTTATTGCTGCTTTGGAACAGTAACTAAAAACAAATTTAAGTAGATAAAAAACATACAACGACAACAAAAAAATTATATATATGTCTTTCAGTTTGACCGATATTTAGCTGTCAAACTATCAGGTTCTTCAGTCGCTACTTTATTGCCAAAAACTGCATAATGGCAGATGTTTGATATCTGTAATCTCTTCATATTCTTTCCTTCATTAAACTGTGCTTTAACAAAGCACTTTAAAATCAATGTAACTATAAATTGTCTATATATAATTAATTACTGACATTTTAAAGTGGAAAAAAATCTAATCGAATTGAAATCAGGCTACATTAAATTGTGATTGGCCCAAGGTGGGTTAAGGTTGATGGATATTTTGGTTTAAAAGAAATGTTTTGGGAACAGCTCAATAGTCTTTTATCTAGCATACTTTCTTCAGGCCTTAGATGAGGCAGACTAAAGTCCAGAGCTCTCAGCAGCAGCTAACAGCTGAAAGTCCAGTGGTACTGTAAACTCTCGCATAAACACACACACACCGAGCTCACACACACAAAGAAATGACTGAAGTCATTCACACACTGAGGCTGCAGGAGTTGCTGGGTTAGAGCAGAGTGCAGCGGAAGAAGCTTGGCTTCTTGGACCGACTCTCTGTGATTTTCACTGCTCCTCCTCCACCCGAAGGGTTATTCTCATTCTAAACACAAAGATGCAAGCAAACAAGAACCCATTCAGCATTAGTGTCAGAGATAAAGCCACATTTCAATAATATTAACATACTATTGTGTTTGAGTCAGTGAGCAGTACTAAGCGCATCAATTTTCTTTTTTCTTTTTTAAAGATGTTGATCAATTTTATTTTTTTTATAAACATTTTCTACATCAGCATTCTCACCATTTTTCTGTTTAGTCTGGTCATGATGTCCCTAGCAAGAGTGACAAAGGCCTAGAATTGAAGAAAACAGAGATATGACACTAGATAAGATGGTATGATACCTTGTAAAATATGCAAATCTTGCTCATTCAAATGAATCAAATTAGATCAACATTAGACAATTTTCCCTCACCTCTTCAACATTTGTGCTAGATTTTGCACTGGTTTCCAAGAACTTGATTCCATAATCAATAGCTAGCTGTAGCAACAACAACAAAAAAGGAACTGTTTAAATAACACATCAGCATTTTACATACAGCTTGTTCAGGAAGTTCCTTTGATCAAGGTTTGTTTTAGAAAATAGAATTTTCAGTAATCTCAGTCATTTATAAATTATTTTTTAATTATACATACCTTTTCCCCTTTTTCTTTTGAAACTTGTCTCTTGTCATTCATGTCACATTTGTTACCCAATACCATCCGTTCCACATCTGATGATGCGTGCTGATAAAACAGACAGAAGTGAATCCATATGACAGACTCACAAAATGAAATGAAAACGTCATGCTTATTTTCTCCAGCATCAGCTCTGTTTCTCACCTCCTCAATGTTCCTGATCCAGTTCCTGATGTTGTCAAATGATTTCTCATTTGTGATATCATACACCAGCATAATTCCCTGTGAAAGTGAAAGAAAACAAAAACATAGCTTATGAATAGTAACCACATGCAGAAGAATATCCGGCATTATTCACTCAAAATAATAAGCCATTATAGCTTACCATTGCTCCTCTATAATATGCAGTGGTGATGGTTCTAAACCTCTCCTGTCCAGCTGTATCCCTTTAAGGTAAATTTAAAACACACATTTTAAATATTGTATGTATACAATGATACTTTATATACCAGTCTTGGCCATAAATCAAAACTTGATTGAGGGCTGTGGGCCGAAAAATGTTGCATAATTTCCAACAATATCATATTATAAAATGTTTTTTGTTGTTGTTTTAAAAAAATCAAATTTACTTAAATTCTCCACATTCAAACAATAAGAGGAAGCCAGTAGATGAATCCAGCAAATGAAGATATGCTTCAATGGCATGTTTTTCCCCACGCCACGGCAGGCCAAATCTTTCCACAGGTTTGGGCATCTCTGCTAAGTGCTTTATAATGTATAATGCAGACTTGTTCTCTCACCAGATCTGAAGCTTGATCTTCTTCCCATCCAGCTCAATTGTTCTGATTTTGAAGTCAATTCCTGCAATAATAATGTTTAGAAATAAGTGAAACACTGCATCTCAATACCTTGTATCCGCACATTGGAGTCCTATTATGACACGTTGTGAAAACTGACTCATCTCAGAACACATCACAACTCTTTCCACTGAAAAGGGAATCGACCCATTAGCACGTTTTCATGGTGTAACCATGGATATGGAATGTGTAGAAAGGTCAGAATGGTTTAACATATGCCTGACCAACTAAATTACTACAGTGTTGCAAAAGGCTTTACACACAATGCATGTAAAACTGTTGAATTTGGTAGCAACAGAGTGTGATCCTCTGCTTATGGCAATTATGAGAAAACTTGGCAGTGTGTGTATTGAGGCATACAATCCTGCCACCAGTGAAAGCTCGGACAGGACATGGGACGGGATGTGACACAGCAGTATTGTCCATGGCAATAGGGGAAGTCTGTGGCATAACAATGACAAAAGGTCAAGGAACTCTCGCACAGGTTTCACACAGGAAATGACATATTGGTCCACGGTAGAGACGAGCCTTCCCAAAGTTGTGTCAAAAATATCACAACAAATAACGTGTTCAAGAACTATAAGCCTGGTGAACTAGTCCATGTGTACAATTGCTTGTGACGTATGATTTTGCACATTCTTATTTTGAGGGGTTCCTATCCCAGAATAACAATATAGGTTAGCTGACTTCAACAGTTTACTGCTTCAAGGTAATAATAGTGTTAAAGTTGCAATGAAACGGAAGTAGTGACACATCTTCCTGTATTATGACTAATCAGATTATCAAAAAAAAAAAGAAGAAAATATGTAGGGCGGGTCTTGGTTTAATTCACTGTTGCAGATTGGATTTTGAGATGTGTGCATTGCAGTCAATAGTGGAGGCAGATGAACACGCGTCTGCTGGGGCGAAGTTTAAGCAGACTTAATGATTATTGGAGAAGTCGTGTATACGTCACCAGAGAAAAGTCTGTCATTTCACAGGAAGGTCCAGTTAAGACATTCTGAGGTCAAAACATATTGAATGAATGAATGAAACATGAAACATGCACAGATGAATTGTTCACAGTACAATCAATAACATGAGTTTAGAAAACGTTAAGTTGGCATGAAAATAATTTTAATTTCATGCCAACTTTAAGGTTAAAGTGCAATTAAGAACTCAAAAAAAAAAAAAAAAAAAAATCTAATATTTGAGATAAGTCACTTGTGACTGCACACAAATTCGCTTTTTAATCTTATCCAAGTAAAATGCTGGCTATGGCCCCCTTGACCTTTTGTTTAGTGGTGAAATGTGAATCTAAACACCTAAACGTCTCTTTAACCACAGAAACGAAAGTGCAGTCCAGCCCACACTGCTAGCGAACAGCTAATCAGGCTGCCATCATGCTAGCTATATAAACACAGCATACTCTCACGTTTTATTCAAATTACATATAAAAGTAGTATGCCAACTGATCCTGACATGGAAAATCGGTTGTTTGTCATTTTAAACGCTAATAAAAACATGTCGATGAATAGCTCAGTAAACGGGCTGTCACATTCACGGCCTCTTCCTGTCACTCCAACAGACAGTCACATGTATGTAAACCTCCATGTATCTCTATAACAGCGTATTTCTCCTCCCGCAGGACTACACAGTAAACATTCCTGTAATGTATAGCTACATACAATTCAAATAGTCATAGTGTTAAACTGACCTATAGTGGAGATGAAAGTGGTGTTAAACGCGTCCTCACTGAATCGAAACAGCAGACACGTCTTGCCCACCCCGCTGTCTCCGATGAGCAGCAATTTGAACAAATAGTCGTACGTTTTCGCCATGTTTCCTGTTTCGCCTGCCTGGCTACCTTGCTTCGGATCGGTAGCAGAGTAACGGTATTCGGCTAACGGTACATAAAAGATGCGATTGAACTTGTGTTTCCTGACTTTTCTGCACACAGCAGTGAGGAAAAGACTGGGCGTGTCTGTCGTGACGCCATCGCGAAGCCATGAACGTCAAGAGCGACAGAAGGTACAAGTGTGGAAGTCCCTTTCCCCCACATAAGAAAAATAACAATAATGATGACTTCATAATGATGACTTAAAAAGTCCCTGCGACCATGCCATAAAGACATATAAATTATTAGATTAGAATCACAATTATGACATAAAAAGTCATAATATACTGCGTTTGCTGTCATAATTATGATTATTTTTTATTTATTAGTTTATACTTGAAATAATAATTATTATTTCCTATTTAGCCTACCTCCTAGTTGCTTACCCTACGATTTCTTTCCCTGTGAATTTTTCTTTACATTTAAATTTCAATTGTAGACTATAGTAAAATTCCATCAAACTGAATTGAATAAACTGAATGAATAATTTAATTCTAAATCAGTAAAAACGAGCTTAATAAAACATTTTGTATAAATCTTAATGGAACAAGTTAATGGACCGTTAGTATAATGTGATTCGTATTCATAAAAAAAATTAAAACATGCTTAAATTTATGAATTTAGGCTTCCATATTCTTGAGTTACTTCTTGGTTTGAAAAATAGTAAAACAAAACGTACTGTAGGCCTACTCTTGGTGAAGCTTGTTCATATCTTGTACCATTTTTTCTTTTCTTTCAGCAAAGTTTTGTATTTTGATATGTAGGCTAAGTGATATATTAATTATTTGATTTGGCTAAAAAGCTGTGCTATAGTGCTGGGGATTTTAAACCCGTTCACTATAAGATCATTTCACTGATTTGTTCAGTGATACATTTTTAATGTTTAATTGAACGATGCACTGCACTGTTAAAGTAGGCCTATATGTGAAATGTATGCCGTTTCAGAGGTAGCCTTTAACTGCAAGCAGTTGTGCCCATGGTTGTCCCAGATGTAAAGGAGGTGGTGAATTTATGCGTCCGTCAGGTAACGTTATTTCGGCAAAAAAAGACTTCCGCATGGGATGCAACCGTATTCTTCCTTTTCCTAAATACTTTGGGAGTTTCCTTTGTTCGCAGCTCTTTCATCGATTTCCGGGGTCACGAAATGTAGCAGCTTCAATTTATTGAGATAGCTGTTACTTTTACTTACATTTAGGGAAATACCTGACTTTCTGATTCAAATTATTCATAATGTGGTGTAATTTTACTTTGTCGTAATAACCACATGATTTCTGAATTTTAGCTATGATATCATTAGGTACAAACCATTTGTTTATCCCGAATTTCCCTTGAATCCACCATATGCTAATATTCTCCGCCAAAGGAAGCATTTGCCTAGGACAAATGTAAAAATACTATTGTAAAAATATTAATAAATTATTATGACATCAAATTTTATATATATTTGTAATTTTATTTATGACAATGAGGGCTACCAAGTTTATTATAACTGATAAACTAGAATACTGGAAAAAAAATCTGAAAGGTTTGTAAACAATAAAGTGTGAATTGTGGTTGTGTCACTGCCTGCTGGAGGAGACCGGTACTTCGCCGTAGAGTCCCTGAGATAGTCCGCTTCTCTGGAGCAACAACGGGATGATAAGTAAACAATCTCGAATTGCGTCAGTGCTTTGGACGTGTTTGCATTTAATCTACCCTGAAATGTAAAAAAGTGGTAGCAGCAGATTTGAAAATCTGGTATGGGCCTGTCTGGCGACAGCAATTAACTTAAGATGAACCAGATAGCCTGTCGTGTAAGAATACCAGATAGTATAGTGATTTTTAAAATACAGCATACTTATAGTTTGTTTCACTGGTTCAGAAAGTGAGGTTGGTGTGTGTAACCAGATAACTGACATGAAATCACTTGATCATTTCTGTAATGATTCTCTTTTTACAGGTTAGTACTTTTTTTACTAGCAGGATTTTATTGTGTGAACCTAAAATTTTATTCAACAAATGCTTGTTACTATTCTCAAAGTCCTGTTTTAGGCTGAGATAATTAATTTGTACACATCACCATTTCTCAATCTCTGTATAGTTCAAATCTTGAAGTAAAGGTCATTTTTATGGCCAATTTTGTACCTCTACACTCCACATAAACCTGTCATGTTGCATTGCCATCATGCCAGAGCTAAAGGTATAAATTTGCTTTTAACTGTCTTAATCACTTTCTAAAGGGGTGATTGTTTTGATTCTATCTTGAATGATCTGTGTACATGTTCTCCATTCTCAGTCAAATGAAGAGGAGACTGGTTGCCCAGTGGGTAATAAAGGAGGCAGGCTTGGATAGAGAGAGAGAAGCTATCACTTCTTGACTTTGAGAACAAGTAAAATTGTTTTGTCATGTAAGTAACTGTACAATTTAAAATATAAGCATATATAATTATCATGAAATTAATCATCAACTCTCTTTAAACATTAAACATTAATCTATTACAGCCAGTTAAGCCCAGGGCAGGTCATTTTGATGGCTAAAACAATGCAAGCATAGTTTATTAAATAGCTGTTCTGCAGCTCACCAGTCCATCATGAGGTTGTAAGTGTATCAGTATTTAGAGTCCAAACCCAGTGGAAATGGCTCAGTGGCTCAAAGAACACATCACTTTAAAGGAGACAAGAACCATGCAATCAATCTACTCAATACTAATCTCATACAGAGCACTTACTGTAATATTATCTCAATGCTTTATTGAGTTATGCTGTGTGGTGTTATGGGTTCTAATGTGTAGGCAAAGACTATTGTATCATACAAACAGTGTAGAGTTGCTGGATTGTGTTTATAGAAACTCTAGGTTTAAAAGTGACAGGCTGTGCTCACATAATCTACCATTGAAAGATAAAGTCTTGGGAAAACAGAAAACAGCAGGAATGCAACAAAAACTATGTATAATCAGAGCAGATATTCAAATACATTTTCCAAATATGTTTTATCGTAATAATATCTCTGTACCATTGTATTTGCATTAACAATGCATTTTGTAACTGTTGAAGCCATACTGTACTGAAGTTACGCATATACTGCACACACTAACATGAAAATTATGACTTTATAATTCTAAACTTAAATGTGTAGCTTTTGCATTCACCTACAACTGTGGTGTTTCTTCAAATAATATGATGACTATGACTTCTTGTTCTCCAGACGAAGTTTCCACCACTTATGATTCTGTTAAAAACAACAGTTCCAGCATTTTTTTCACAACATAAATTCATGCAAAAATGATGTATATTTGTTTGTAATTATGTCAGGTCTCATCTCACCTTCTTCCCCAGGATGTTTTGTGTGTGTGGCTGCATCTCATCCAAACTTGCATATGTATTGCTGTCTGTCACTCGAATGTCCTCATAGGTGTTGCTCTCAGGCATGTGTTGATAGGTGTCATTGTCACGTTGTTCAAGTATGTCTTGATAGTGGTTTTCTGCTAAAAGGATGTTGTCGATGGGCTTTGCACGGTTGTCATACACTAGCCCTGGCTGGTCCTTCTGCCCCGAGTTAACCACGGACAAGGCCTGGTAGAGTGGATTGGGCTGTAGGGCTACTTTGTCAGTTTGTGGCACTCGGCCAGCTCCAGTATGGTGTTTTTTAAGTTCGAGGACAGCGTAAGAGCAGGTGGCTGTTTTGGGTGGAAGTAAGGGATGTTTACAGGGGGAGGGCATAAGATTACAAGAGTTAGAGGTTAGAGACTGATCGTTTTCATGGTGGAGAGGCCACTTTAACTGAGGGTTGTAGCCCTCAGTGTATATGATATCACTTCTGCCGTTTACTCTTTCGTCTCCACCTGACCTTCCAGATGTCCTTGATTCTGAAAAGCTGGGTTGTTCATGTGAAGGATTTTTACCTGGAAAACCAGCGCTTAAGGCATTCCGAAGTGGTGCACTTTTCTTTGGCACCGGTGGAATTTTCATACCCTAATGATTGAAGCCATACAGTACATACATGAATTTTAACATATGTAAAAAAAAAAAAAAAAATGTACGCCAGAGAATTAGCCGTGGTTACCAGAGAGATAGTAACCAAGGAAGCAGCTGATATGATTACCTGTGACAGGCTGTTCCTGTCAATAGAGGTGGAGGTTGTGAGTTTCCGTCCACTTTTAGAAGACAGAGCGGGAGGCGTGCTAAACGGGACATTGTTAGTTTGTTCCCATAAACTTCTTAGAGCCTTAACGCTCACTCCTGAATTAACCCAGGGCTTATTTTTAACCACATCATAAAGCTCATTTGTGGCATCCTAGAAGAAAGAAACACAAAAGTACAGACATTGTAAAACAATTCTTAACATGCTAGTATTCTATTTGTTATGTATTTAAAGGTGCACTTAGTAATTCTTTGTTTATATTGTGCTGGCCAATATGCCCAACACCTAGATGTTAAAGCAAACAATTTCCTTTCTGATGCCTTTATAGAAGTGCTTTATTCACAGTAAGCAATGATTTAGTTTTTCCACAAGCAAAACTGTCCAATAACAAAAGATTACCAAGATAGTATTTGGCTAGGTATCTTAAAGGAACACGCCGACTTTTTGGGACTTTAGCTTATTCACCGTATCCCCCAGAGTTAGATAAGTCCATACATACCCTTTTCATCTCCGTGTGTGCCGTAACTCTATGTCTGACGCACCCACCGCTAGCCTAGCTTAGCACAAAGACTGGAGACAAACGGCTCCAGCTAGTCTACTGCTCCCAATAAGTGACAAAATAATGGCAACATTTTCCTATTTACATGTAGTGATTTGTATAGTCACTGCGTGTACAAATAACAAGGTCACATGAGACACAGCCGTCTTCTAACCGTATACATACTGGGAACTATATTCTCAGAAGGTGAAGCACTGCTACTTGGGCGGAGTGATTTATTGGGAGCAGTGTGCTAGCTGGAGCCGTTTGCCTCCAGTCTTTGTGCTAAGCTAGGCTAGCGGTGGGTGCCTCAGACAGAGTTACAGCACGCACAGAGACGAAAAGGGTATGTATGGACTTATCTTACTCTAGGGGATACGGTGAATAAGCTAAAGTCCCAAAAATTCGGCGTGTTCGTTTAATATGGAGCTTGGTCTGCGTGTCAAATAAAACGGCTTATAATAGGCTATGATTAAATGTATTTTTCATCTAATATGCATCAACTTGACTTTAAACAGTTTTTAAAAGTATCAATTTCTTCATGGGTAAAAGTTTTTTTTAATAAAGAATAATTACTGAGTGCACCTTTACAAAGAATGCAAAAATGGTTGACTACCTCTCCTACAGAATCCATCTCTGTGTTGTATGAAGTCAGGTACTCTCCAAAAGGCTGGATTGGTGTGGTTTTAAAGTGATCGATCAGCTCTGTGAGACTGTTGTGTGTGGTGGAATCACCAGAAATGATGAACATGCCAGTTTTGGTTTGATTTATGACAAAATGGCGACAACGATCCTGTCCTCTGTGAACATAAAGCATTAGAGAAATGAAACAACTCGAAACATAGCAGCTTCAAACTGTACATTGTGGGGGGTTTTGCCATAATATACTTAGGATTTACTAAAAATGACAAAATCTTGCTTGTAAACTACATTAGTTCACATGAACTAAGAAAGAACAACGCTTCTACATAATTTATTAACTTAGCTACTGTTAATTTGTTAACATTTACATTTTTAAAACCAAAAGTTGTATCTGCTAACATTTGTTATTGCGCTGTGAACTAACATTAAAGAAGATGTGAGAAATGATATTGTTTATTCTGCAGTTTATGTTAGCTAATGCATAAATAATGTAAACAAATTAGATCTTATGGTAAAGTGCTACAGAGAAATCTTTATTCTTACTTGTATGAAAGAATATATCCACTGGCTTTTTCACTGAGTCTGATAAGGAAGCAACCAACATTCTTGTCTCGGAGCTGATCTTCTGCTTCACTGCAAACAGCAACAGTTACCACAATGTACCAGTACAACTGCCTCAATACACAATCATAAACATTTGGATCTCAGTCGCCTGCACCCGAACAGTATACGTTCAGATGGTTTTACATATCATGGTGAAACAGTTACTGTTACCAAACTTCTTATTTCTCATTAGTTCTTACTGCCTGGAGATGAAGCCCTGGAACCAGGGTGGAAAACTTCCGTCACACAGGATGAGCACAGCCTGAGTCTCCACAAACCACTTAATGATGGGCTCCCTCTGTCCTCCGTCCGTGGTGAGATCTCCCTCCATTCTTTCCATCTGCTTTTCATTTAATCTCTCAGATATCTTCATCTTCTGGTACAAAGCTGCCTCTATCTGCTCCATTGTGAGTTTTTCACAAGTGCACTGCACACATCCAATAAACCATCTTCAAAAATTCATCACTCATTCACTGCGACAGGAAGAATGGCACACTTCATTTGCCTAGTTTCCTCATACGTAAATCTTGCTAGTATAAAAGGTTCTATTGTTTGAGTTTATCTGCCTAGTCAATAACAACTTACAGGTAATGTGATTTCATTGCCAGGGGCGGATTAAGGTGGTCAGAGGCCCCTAGGCTGCTCTTTGTGTGAGCCATACCATACATTTAGTGCCATACATGGTCCAAACACAACTACGGTGAACTGTCATACACACATTGAGAGAGCCAACACTACAGTCCTTCAAGTGGTGGCCAATTCACATCTACCCAATCACCTGCTTGTTTTTTTTTTCCTTGTTTTTTTTTCTTTTTCTTATGGGCCAATAGGGTCTTTTTTTTGTTCGCCAGGCATGGCGTTATGGGTGGGCCTGACGGGCCTATAGGCCCACCCACTTTTCAACCCAAAACTTTTCTTCAAAAAAAACAAACAAACTTTTAATATTATTCTAATTTTGTCAAGAATTATAAAAAATCGTCAATAAGCTCATAATTTGTGCTAAAATAGTCTAAATGTTTAGTTTTAAGAACAATTTAAAAAAGCTGGCTATGTCTATTTTGATGTTTCTGCGCAAGTTCAGCAGACAGTGAGGTTCGGGTTTGTTCCGTTCAGAGCTCGTGAGCGGAGAGCGCATTTCTGAATATTCCGCTCGTTCATTCCGCAGGGTCACACGCTCAACCCAGAAGAATGGCCTGCTGCCTGGCTCGAAAATATGTGGAATAAGGGCTGCCTCCGACTACATTTTTTTTGACTAGTAGTTGTTCATTTAAGCCATTTGTGGACAAATCGCCCCTTTAGATTAATTTAATTACTTAGGCTATATACCCTAAGAGCGCGAACGCACGCATAAAGCTTGCCACAAAGGACCGGTAAAAGTAATGATTATGAATGTGTCTAAAATAGCAAGGAGACATTTAATTATTTATTAATATACTGGTGTTTTCTGTGTCGCTGCAAAGATGAAGTTGACGATGCGGATTCGCCATGAACGCCAGAGAGAAATGCACATTTCAGATGACATATTCAGAGAATAGCCTATTTCTTTTGGTTTTGAATATTTTCGTTTGAAAGTAGACATTTGAAGCTTTCTATAATAGATAGCCTATATTTCTCAAATCTGTGAGGCACAAGCTGAGTTTCGGCGCCCTCCAGTTGTGCAATGCAAGTGATCGTGTCGGCGCCTTATTACATTGTCTGCTATATATTTGCTTCTTATTTAGTAAATACAGGCAATTGGTTGATAAAACATTGATAAAAATTAAGATACAATTTATACAAAACTAAAATCTTTTAAAAAGAGACTTTCTACAAAACAAGACTCAATGAAGAGATCAAAATCATGTTTTACCCACTCCATGTCTCCAGACATTGCACATCTCATGATGTAGGCTATAATATCTTTCTCATGCTGCATGCTCACTTTCATAATCAACATTGATTAAATTAAAAAACATAATGACGTCACATATTTTCTAACCCAGCCCTCGGCCCTGTTGCAACAGTCGTTGTTTAGGTAGGCTACCTTAAACGCGCACACAGTCTCGGAGTCATCGCTGCAACCAGGAGATGAAGAGAGCTGAGATCCACATCACCTAGCACATCTTCGTCTCTGCCACCCCAGGATGCTAGCGCGACCAGCGCTGTTGCTAGAAGGGCGCCAGCGCCCCTGCCTCTCAGCGCCTCTGCCTCTCAGCGCCTCTGCCTCTCAGCGCCTCTGCCTTGCGAGTGGATGATAGCTCTGAAGACGCCTAGCAATGGTATACCTTTAGTGGTAGTATACCTTTAGTTAAGTTATACCTTATGAGTCTTCGTAGCGCGCTAAGAGACAGCATTATCGGGAAACGCAGCCCAGGTATGATGCGTATGATGCGTAATGGAGATTCCAAAGCACTCTTCTTTGGTCAGAACCATGGAGAGCGATCGCGGATATGTCCGTCCTATGCACCGAAACTTTTTACAATGCAACAAAATATTTTAAGAGCATCAAGCTATTAAAATCTATATTATGTATACGCACAGATAATATAACAGTATAGTCAGTATTTTTTATTAGGTTAAACAGTGATTGGATAAGGTTTTTAATTTAACGTTTTTTAATTTAAGGCCCACCCACAATTGGTCTGGCCCATCCAAAACTGGAATCCTGGCGCCGTGCCTTTGCGCTTAAGTAAATAAAAAAAAAAATAAATAAAAAATTGTCTGGCCAATCCGAGGCCCCTGCACACGTGGGGCCCCTAGGCTGCAGCCTAGGCAAGCCTGTGCATTAATCCGTGCCAGTTCATTGCATTATCTTTGGATGGTTCTTCCGCCAGAGTTGCCATCCTTATAAATATTAAAGATTAAAAGAAATATAGATTGGATCAGGAACTAGGCCAACCACTGCACATTTTCATAGACTATACAGTATTAATACATAAGTGAATATACTCAACTGGGAAAAAAAGTCTCAGAGTTTCAGAGTCTTATAATTAATAGAAGTCATTTCAATGATATTGATTATTGACCTCAAAGCATAAAGACATTTCAACCAAATATTTATTGACTCTATATTTGCATTTCATTTTTAGTAAGTGTTTTAGATTAAATTTGAAAAATAATATGACAGTGTTGGCTATGTAAATAACACGATGAAACAAAGGAGTGTCCAAAATAAACAGTCTTTATTAACAAAAACTATCACATAGAAAAACAGATAAGCGTAAACAAGACTGAAGAAAAAACTGAATGAACTGAAGGCTTACATACACAGAGGGAGTATTCAACGGAAAACAGAACAGGTGCGTGAATTAGGAACTATAGAAACTAATAAGCACAGGGAACTCGGGAATCCCAGAATAGGGAAAACCGAAACAAAACTAAACAGACATAGAACTACATGTTACATTAGTCCCCCCTCCCGGAAGGCACGTCCCTATGCCATAAAAAGTCTAATCGAGGAGGGAGCTCTGGAGGACGACGTGTAGCAGGCGAAGGGTAGGACACGAGATGAGAGGAGATGACAGAGGGAGGAGCCAGGAGCAGGGGAAGCCAGGTGGGGACCCAGACAACAGCCAGGATAAAGGCCCACAGCGGAGTCGACGGAGGAAGGAGCCAGTTTAACCAGTTGGACATCAGACGGAGACAGAGCCGAGGGAGGTGAAGACACAGGCGGAGATGGAGAGCTGATAGGTCCACACTGAAGGTTCAAGCGACCGAGGCGCCGCTGCAGCGACGAGTGTCTGAGGGGGTGCCAGAGGACTGAGCGGAGCCAGTGGGACTGAAGACCAAAGCAGAGCCGGAGGGAAGGTGGAGCCCGACGGAGCCGAAGGGCGCAGCCGGAGACCCGGAAGTCCGTATAGTGTAGGCAGAGTGACGTCTGACCAAGACGGAGCCGGAGGGACGAGGGAGCCCGCTAGAGCTGTAAGGGTGATAGTCATGCAGGAGCCGAGGGAGGGAGGAGCCAAGGTGGAGGCGGAGGGGGGCTGGGCTCTAGGGCTGAAGTGGGGCTGGTGATGTCATCTACAGTGGGGCAGATGGTGAATGCTGATACTTTATTCACCAGCACCCACTCCACATACGGTGAACGTGATTTCACCAAGTACCACATGTTCCTGGATCAACATCTTTGTTGATCCTGGAACAACTTTCCAATCAACCAATCAGATTTGAGGGACAAGTTTACAGTTTATGTCAAGTTTAGGCTTACAACCAGGGTGAGGTGCTTCAACATCAGTCTTATTCACCTATCATTTCCCTCTGATTTTAGGGAAAAGTTATGGGTAGGGTTAGGTTTAGGGTTAGGGATAGGGTAAGGACTAAATTTTGGGACAGGAATGTTATTCCAGGATCAACAAAATATGTTGATCCAGGAACATGTCTTACTTGGCAAAATCACGATGACCCTCCACATACGCGGCGAAATATCCCAGAGGACCGTTCACTGGCAGGTGTGCCTTGGACTGTTGTGGTAAAAAATGCAGAGCGAACGGTTCAGATAGTAAGTTAGGCACACCAGTTCTAAAGAGTCCCTTGTGTGGTCACCCACTGAACGGTCTTTCTACTCCAGGCATAGCAGTTGGATAGCGGGTAGGTCTATTGTGAGGGGGAAGAGGGAAAAAAGAAAGATTAAGGCTACAAAAAAATGATCCAATCTAGGTTCGTTTTCTGTAACGGTGGTTGTGTAAATTGCATGACGAAACAAAGGAGTATCCAAATCAAAATCAAAATCCACATGGAGGAGATCATAAAACTACTTTACAGCCAGGACAGGAACTAGTCTTGAATTTATAGCAATCATACAAACAATGACTTGAATACACCTCTTCTATGATGAACATTTAAATTATTGAATTAATTTAATATTTTTGATAGCTTTTGCTGTACAATTAAAAGTCTTATTAAAATAAATCTTGGTTAAAAGTATGACATGATCTTTATTATTATATTTACTTAAAAGTAACTTGCCTATTTGCAAGGGTTTCATTACTTCAGCAAAAACTAAATCATCTATTTTCCACGTGTTAAAAGTGATAATTTTTAGCACATGTCAGCAGCAGTAAAGAGAAGAGAGGAGTGAGACAACAAACAACATTGATTAATCTGACTGAAACTGACTGCAGTGAGCGACATAGCGACTAAACGGGCAGGTGACAACATTATTCAGAAGAATCCTTTATTATTTTTTTGTGTGTTTTTTTTTTTTTTTTTTTTTTAAGTCATGGGACAAGCCTGTCAGTGTGTTGTCGTTTTTACGCCCAGGCATGAGTTCAACAGGTGGCGTGTCCACTTTTAGAAACAAGCTGCTGGGTCTCACGACGAGTGCGCTGTCCTCTATGAAAAACGCATGAAAGGATTCAGAACGTAGCCTAACATATTTGTTAGTGATGACAGGTAGGCTATCGTGTGCTTGTACTAATGATCTTAAACATATGCATTTTTTTCCGCACAAACCCTTTGGTTAAGCCGTTAAATGTTACTTTTTTTTTATTACAGAACGTCTGCTCGTGCTTGTGTAACTAGAATATTTTAAATATTTTTTCGAATGCCTAAAGAAGTGCAGTAGGCTACACCGTCTTTTTGAGATCATATGGTAATCCGGTGTTGTGACGATCAGACATATTTAGGGTGACTGCTAGTAGGCTAGGCTAGATAAAGCTGTCATGTTTGTCAGGTAAAAATGCTTCTTTCTAGGGCTGCACAATATATCGAAATGATCGAAATATCGCAAATATCGCAATGCATATCGCAACGACAAGCAATAACTGGGATCATGAACAAAAGACAAAGAGAAAATCACTCACTACTCTTGGCTGAATAACTTTTGAAGCTTTAATAATAATCAGTATATTTTAATTCATATAGTAAAAAACTAAGCAGTGTTTTATTTTTACATTTGATTATTCAATTTCTGTTGTTAAATAAACCTAATGTCGGATATCCTGCTCTGAAACCCGTGATGTTAAAATAACACTTCTTATGCTACAGTAAAACACTGCTGTTCACTTTCAGAAGTTGTGGGGACGTTTTCTTGTCACAAAAATAATGTGAAACACATATGTAGGTTATATAATTTTAAATATATTTTTAAGATCTTTTTCATTTTACACACTTTAAGCATTATCGTATCGCATATCGAATATCGCATTATTTAATGAGTTATCGCATATCGCATTTTTCTTCAATATTGTGCAGCCCTACTCAAGATGAGCTCCTTTAACATCTGTCGTAACATCAAAAGGCACATCAGATCTGCTAATAGCATGGGAAGCACATCTTATAAGTCAGAAAATACCTGTCAAAACAGATCTTTCCAATTTGCATTTTGTGAGTTTGTTTTTTCATTTTCCATTTTAGACACCCGTTTTCCTTGGATAAATTTAGGCTAAATATAGTTGAGGCCTCGTCGTTATCTTGCACACTTGAGTAAGATCTAAATTTGTCCCTCCATCATGAATGAAATATTTAGGTCACAACAAACTATATAATACTGTATGGTCAGCTTTATTGTAGCCTATAGGCTATGCAATAAAGGGCCATTTTGACTGACATCATGCACAGATCATTTAGGCTATATTGTTCTTTAAACAATTCTAAGTCTTTGTGTGTTATGAGTCCAGTAAATCTAAGAGTTTTTGTTTTGTTTTAAATAAGATCACAATGGCTGTATTCAAGCAGCAGCAGGTTGAGAATTTCTATGAGATTGGAGAGGAACTTGGAAGGTAAGAATTTTGCTGTTTACTTAGTGTTTTATTGATTTACTTGCTGATTGGTGCAATAGCCTATAATTTTCTTCCAAATACTATCATTTTGAGCTTCTGGTATGATACTTTGACATTTCCAATCTGGCAACACTGATCATCATAATGTCAAAGTATCATACCAGAAGCTCAAAATGATAGTATTTGGAAGAAAATTATCGTACACGAGTCAAACGTACAGAATATAGCTATTTATTGTAAACATACAGAGATGACATGTTAATGATATAACTTACAAATTTGTATACAATATACAAAAAGTACATTAGCTTGTGCTCATGAGAGAGTCATTCTCCACGATGACTGGCAGAGAAGACATAACGTGAGATGAGATGGAAGACATGTAACACCTCGTTCACGTTCTTCTCACGGTAGACGTAGAATCCACAGCTAGATCAATGAGTATAGAAGCCCTATGATTACAACGACCATCATTTGAAGTGTCACACAATTCTGAAATGATCATACATTATGTTTTTTTTTTCTTCATTATTGATACGCAAATACGATAATTATCATACGTCTGGCAACACTGGTGATACACATTACACAGATGCATTCATAGGTGCCATGTATAGGGGACATATTGAGTCATTCTCCCAACCCAAAACTTTCATCCCAGCACAGTGCTTGTGAAAATCAGAGATTAAAACTGCTCTAACAGTGTAAAAACATCAACAATGTAATTGAGTACTGATATAAACTGACTATAACAACAACTAACAATCTGTGTGAAAAAATAGTATGAAATAATATATAATATATTATTAATAATATTAATCAATAAGTTATGTTAATACTATTTAATAAAATATTCATAATAATTATTAATATTAATATACAGTGAGGAAAATAAGTATTTGAACACCCTGCTATTTTGCAAGTTCTCCCACTTAGAAATCATGGAGGGGTCTGAAATTGTCATCGTAGGTGCATGTCCACTGTGAGAGACATAATCTAAAAAAAAAAATCCAGAAATCACACTGTATGACAATGTATGGGAAGGAGGTTGTTCCCCAAAATCTCACAATACATGGCCCCGGTCATCCTCTCCTTAATACAGTGCAGTCGCCCTGTCCCATGTGCAGAAAAACACCCCCAAAGCATGATGCTACCACCCCCATGCTTCACAGTAGGGATGGTGTTCTTGGGATGGTACTCATCATTCTTCTTCCTCCAAACACGTTTAGTGGAATTCTGACCAAAAAGTTCTATTTTGGTCACATCTGACCACATGACTTTCTCCCATGACTCCTCTGGATCATCCGAATGGTCATTGACAAACTTAAGACGGGCCTTGACATGTGCTGGTTTAAGCAGGGGAACCTTCCGTGCCATGCATGATTTCAAACCATGACGTCTTAGTGTATTACCAACAGTAACCTTGGAAACGGTGGTCCCAGCTCTTTTCAGGTCATTGACCAGCTCCTCCCGTGTAGTTCTGGGCTGATTTCTCACCTTTCTTAGGATCATTGAGACCCCACGAGGTGAGATCTTGCATGGAGCCCCAGTCCGAGGGAGATTGACAGTCATGTTTAGCTTCTTCCATTTTCTAATGATTGCTCCAACAGTGGACCTTTTTTCACCAAGCTGCTTCACAATTTCCCCGTAGCCCTTTCCAGCCTTGTGGAGGTGTACAATTCTGTCTCTAGTGTCTTTGGACAGCTCTTTGGTAGTAGTTGGATTCTTACTGATTGTATGGGGTGGACAGGTGTCTTTATGCAGCTAACGACCTCAAACAGGTGCATCTAATTTAGGATAATAAATGGAGTGGAGGTGGACATTTTAAAGGCAGACTAACAGGTCTTTGAGGGTCAGAATTCTAGCTGATAGACAGGTGTTCAAATACTTATTTGCAGCTGTATCATACAAATAAATAGTTAAAAAATCATATATTGTGATTTCTGGATTTTTTTTTTTAGATCTCTCATAGTGGACATGCACCTACGATGACAATTTCAGATCACTCCATGATTTCCAAGTGGGAGAACTTGCAAAATAGCAGGGTGTTCAAATACTTATTTTCCTCACTGTATATTATTATGTATATGTATAAATATATGTCTGTGTGTGTGTGTATACGGTATATATAATATATATATAAATATAACAATATATATATATATATATATATATATACACACACACATATATTATGTAAAAAAAACTTTTATGTTAGTTGCGATTAATCGCAATTAATCAATTTGACAGCACCAATTTAAATTAATGTCCCATGTTTCCTTTACACTCACAAGATGCATTATGGTGCCTTGCTTGTATTAAGTCTCAATTTAAGACTGTTGTGATTCCACAGTGTAGTTTCAAATCTGAAAATCTTTTCTAGAAATACCTTTTATATATGCCTTTATATATGCTTTTGTATATGGTTATTTATTTATATTTATAATATGAAATTGTTGTCTGTGTGTTTTATAACAGTTCATGTGTCTTTCAGCGGGCAGTTTGCAATTGTTAAGCAGTGTCGTGAAAAGTGCTCAGGCCGGGATTTTGCAGCTAAGTTCATAAAGAAACGCCAGAGTAATGCTAGCCGGCGAGGTGTGCTCCGAGAAGAGATTGAGCGAGAGGTCAACATCCTACAGCAGATACAGCATCCCAATATTGTCATGCTACATGATGTGTTTGAGAACAAGACAGATGTGGTGCTGATTTTGGAGCTGTGAGTAAAGCTTGTATTAATGCTAATACAAATGATTTAATTATTATATTAGTTTGCGCTTGCATCATTTTTTTAAGTGCATATTTTAGTTTTAGTTCACCTGCCTATGCTTATTGAGAAGAGATTATGTATTTTTGTAGGGTGTCTGGAGGAGAGCTTTTCGACTTTCTGGCACAGAAAGAGTCTTTAAGTGAGGAGGAAGCTACACAGTTTATTAAACAGATTCTTGAGGGTGTTCACTATTTACACACAAGGAATATTGCTCATTTTGACTTGAAGGTACAGTACACCCACTGGTCTCATAACACTGCTCAGATTATTACAGTATAGCATATTTGCGCTGACAGATGTGGAACACTGAAGAATTCTCTGTCAGTAGAACAGTGTGTCTTTGTGTGCATATGAGTGTGGGTGTGCTCCTGTGTGTATAATTTATTTTCCGGTTCGCAGCCTGAAAACATCATGCTTCTGGATAAGAACGCCCCACTTCCCCGGATCAAACTCATTGATTTTGGCTTGGCCCACAAGATTGCTGAAGGGGTTGAATTTAAAAACATCTTTGGAACACCAGAGTTTGTTGGTATGATATGTGTTCTGTTTAAACCCTAAAGCCTGCAGCCTTAACCGTGCACACTAAGGGGCCATTCACACAGAAAATGTTTTCGCGTTGAAAAACGTGAGACGCAGGGTTGTGGAACGAACTTGAGTTCCGCATTTTTAGAGTGCGGTGTAATGCAGCGGCATTCAAACACATCCGTCTAGCTCATGTTCACATAGAAAAAACAATGGAAAAGCAGCACAGTGGAATGCAAAAACACGTTCTGTGTGAACGACCACTATCACACTTTTTTAAATTCTTATTGTTTTGTTCCTCTTTATACTACATATCATTTTTGCTGTTTTCAGCTCCAGAAATTGTGAATTATGAACCACTGGGACTGGAAGCAGATATGTGGTAAGATAATTTTTTTAATGTATATTAAATAAAATATCTCAATAATTTGATGCTGTTTTTTATTTCAAATAATTAAGTGCTTTCCTTTTATAGGAGTGTTGGTGTTATTACATATATTCTGTAAGTACACAATTTTTTTAAGCCTATAAATATAACAATGTGTGATTTTAGCGATGTTCTGCTAATATGCTTTCTAAATGCAGGTTGAGCGGGGCGTCCCCTTTCCTAGGAGAAACGAAGCAAGACACCCTGGGAAACATCTCAGCCATGAACTATGAGTTTGATGATGAATTCTTTGGCCACACCAGTGAGCTTGCCAAGAAGTTTATACGACAACTGCTAGAAAAGGACACCAAGTGAGTGAGCTGAGATCATCTGAGGTCGTGTGTATTTGAGTGTGAAATTTGAGCTTGTGACAAAATATTGAAGGGTTCCAAATTTAAGAATCTATTTCAAATATGCTTCCTTACATAAACATCACGGTGAAGAATACTGATTTTAGCATTTGAGGTATAAATTAAGCTTATTGAGTCTTACCAGTTTAAGTTAAATGAGTCAGATCACACAGACTCTAACCTCATTGTCTTTAATGGCTCTTTGAGTCCCAGTATCACTCAGAACTGATGGGATTAGCACACGAATGATTCACTGAGAATCTCACCTTTTGTTCTGCAAATGGCTTTCGGACCCAAATGGCCCTTGGAGCCTTATGCTGATTGAATTAGGATTGGCTAGACCCTCAGTCTAGGGTGTTACCTTAACCTGTATACTCATTTACATGCTTTGTTTGAATTTGTCTCCACCCCCAAAAGTCCCTCCTCCTAAAATGCCTATAAGATACCATGTAAAGTTATGTTAGATTAGATCATGTTGGAAGTTCTACAGCAACGTACAGCGGAGTTCTCAATAAAGAATAACTTCCGTTGAACGCGATCCCAACTGTCTCACTGGTCTCTGCTTCGATAAAAGAAAACTTTACAACAATATGATGCTTGTTTTTAAGTAATATGGCATTAATTACCATCTCAATTATGTATTTCAGAAAGAGACTTACAATTCAAGATGCCTTGAACCACCCTTGGATCAAGGTATGTTATCAGCTTGAGATTGTTTACCTGAAAGGCATTTAAGGCCCTTTCACAGTCACACCAAGGACAATATCAATATCAATATCAGTAAAGATAACAATAAAGATTTAGTTTTAAAAACTGTTCTAAATGTAAAATAACAGTTCACACCATCCACACAACAATAACACAGAGGAATTGTATAATTGGAATAACTTTTTTCCATCTGATGAAGCATAAAAACATTGACCGCCAATATAAGCAACCACACCAACGCACAATAACGCCTGCGACTTTAAACGCCTGAGCTCTTTAAAGCAGTTTGGATACCATTCCAAAGCAGAGTCCATACTGCTTTAAAGAGCTCGAGCATTTGAAGTCGCAGACATTACTGTGCTTTGGTGTGGTTGCTAATATAGTCATCATTATTGTCATCTTTATAGTTATCATTCTTGTCTTTATAGTACCGTGCATTTTGATATTCCCTCTCTATTTCATGCTTTCTCTCTCTTAATCTTTAAATATCTCTCAATCTTAACCCCATTGTCTATTGGCAGTCTAATGAGCATAAGGACGAGCGCAGTAAAGCACCAGAGAGGAAGAGAGAGCGTAGGCAGCTGAAGACGAAGCGTCTTAAAGAGTACACCATCAAGTCCCACTCCAGCATGCCTCCTAATAACACCTACATCAACTTTGAACGCTTCGCACAGGTGGAAGAGGACGTGTCAGCAATGGAGGGCACTTTCTGCCAGTTGGCGTCGGCCCACGACTCCTTGCAGGAGGACATTGATGCACTAGTGTCCATTTACAATGAGAAGGAGATGTGGTACAAAGAAGAAAGCGAAAGCATCAGACACGAGTTGTCCCAGCTTCGTTATGAGTTTCGTAAAGTCGAAGCCCAGAGACGGGGCGTTCACGAAGACATGAGGAGCGTGGATGGCAGCGTTAGCCGAGTGAGCGAGCGATACAAGGAGAGGCAGACACGTTTTGAGGCCCTGCAGAAGGAGCTCTGTGCCGAGCTGCAGTGGGTACAGGAAGTGGTGGGTTCATTCCAGGTCACCTTCCCAAACTGTAGCTTTAGCAGCGTGTTTAATACCGATGTCAATGAAGCACTGAAAGAGTTGCTGAATAGATCCTGTGGAGGAGACCTGCTGACCGGCAGCAACCTGGACCAGCAGAGATGACATATTAATAACCCACCATCCACTGATTACACATCGTTATATAAACACTGGCGAGGTAAACATGCTGAAGATACTGCACTGGGACATATTGATCTGAATAAAAGCAGGTATGGTCAGTCAGAGAGAGCTATACATTAAATATAAAACTATTGTGTCTGTTCTGATTATTTATGGTTAACAGTTTAAAGATATAGACAGTCATCCTAACATAATCTTAACTGAAGTAATATATTAACAGGTTTATTATGCAGTTTGGAAAAGTATGAAATTTGATTTGAGTAATTTCCAACTATTTCCCTTATTCAGTTTTCTAAAATTGAAATTGAATAATTTATAAAAATAATTTTATCATACAAGCAGAGTGATTTCATGGCTAAAGTTTAGTGATCGTTTGGTGATTGTCAAGCACGACTGAATGAATTAAAGGCACACGAATGTGTAAACAAATTACCAGCAACAGATAAAGGAGTAAATGATCATTTAATTCATACTGTACTGAATGTTTAATTCAGACTGTACTTTGCTGTTTGGTGATCGTGCAACATCAAACCACATTTACAGTATCAAACTGATTTGTCAGAGGTGAATACATGCAGGTTATAAACCGTTGTAGGTTTCTTGTCATTATGTAAGTGCATGCTATCACTTCGAGAAAACCAATGAAAAAAACCTTAGGAAGTATTTTCAGATGATTTTACTATATATAAAATAAAATGCTGTATGAACAATTTATGTTAAATATGGTCTGAGAAATCTAGAGAGGTTTGGAAATTTGAGTCTGGAAAAGTATGACATTTTTTATTTGAAAATGTGTAGGAACCTTGTATTCATTAATTAATGTTTTTTTAAAAAAATATATATTAATAGGGTCATTCCATCTCAAGCGCTTTTAATCCAATTTAAATTTGGCTGCTTGACTATTTTAAATTTGCCTTAATTTTTTTTGTGATTACCTCTTATGTATTGGTATTGCAAAGTCACCAGTTTTTTATTGTTATTTTAAAATATGCACTGGAGATCCTAAACTTCCATATATCCCAAATATTGACAGGCGCTGTGGTTAAACCAAGTTTTTTTTTCAAATATGCATTCATAAAAAAATAGAAAAAATGTAAATTTGCAATTGGACCACTTGAGATGGATTGACCCAATAATAATAATAATAATAATTTTTACAAAATTATATATATATATATAGTGAGGAAAATAAGTATTTGAACACCCTGCTATTTTGCAAGTTCTCCCACTTAGAAATCATGGAGGGGTCTGAAATTGTCATCGTAGGTGCATGTCCACTGTGAGAGACATAATCTAAAAAAAAAAATCCAGAAATCACAATGTATGATTTTTTAACTATTTATTTGTATGATACAGCTGCAAATAAGTATTTGAACACCTGAGAAAATCAATGTTAATATTTGGTACAGTAGCCTTTGTTTGCAATTACAGAGGTCAAACGTTTCCCAGGTTTGCACACACTGCAGGAGGGATTTTGGCCCACTCCTCCACACAGATCTTCTCTAGATCAGTCAGGTTTCTGGGCTGTCGCTGAGAAACACGGAGTTTGAGCTCCCTCCAAAGATTCTCTATTGGGTTTAGGTCTGGAGACTGGCTAGGCCACGGCAGAACCTTGATATGATTCTTACAGCCACTCCTTGGTTATCCTGGCTGTGTGCTTCGGGTCATTGTCATGTTGGAAGACCCAGCCTCGACCCATCTTCAATGCTCTAACTGAGGGAAGGAGGTTGTTCCCCAAAATCTCGCAATACATGGCCCCGGTCATCCTCTCCTTAATACAGTGCAGTCGCCCTGTCCCATGTGCAGAAAAACACCCCCAAAGCATGATGCTACCACCCCCATGCTTCACAGTAGGGATGGTGTTCTTGGGATGGTACTCATCATTCTTCTTCCTCCAAACACGTTTAGTGGAATTATGACCAAAAAGTTCTATTTTGGTCTCATCTGACCACATGACTTTCTCCCATGACTCCTCTGGATCATCCAAATGGTCATTGGCAAACTTAAGACGGGCCTTGACATGTGCTGGTTTAAGCAGGGGAACCTTCCGTGCCATGCATGATTTCAAACAATGACGTCTTAGTGTATTACCAACAGTAACCTTGGAAACGATGGTCCCAGCTCTTTTCAGGTCATTGACCAGCTCCTCCCGTGTAGTTCTGGGCTGATTTCTCACCTTTCTTAGGATCATTGAGACGAGGTGAGATCTTGCATGGAGCCCCAGTCCGAGGGAGATTGACAGTCATGTTTAGCTTCTTCCATTTTCTAATGATTGCTCCAACAGTGGACCTTTTTTCACCAAGCTGCTTGGCAATTTCCCCGTAGCCCTTTCCAGCCTTGTGGAGGTGTACAATTTTGTCTCTAGTGTCTTTGGACAGCTCTTTGGTCTTGGCCATGTTAGTAGTTGGATTCTTACTGATTGTATGGGGTGGACAGGTGTCTTTATGCAGCTAACGACCTCAAACAGGTGCATCTAATTTAGGATAATAAATGGAGTGGAGGTGGACATTTTAAAGGCAGACTAACAGGTCTTTGAGGGTCAGAATTCTAGCTGATAGACAGGTGTTCAAATACTTATTTGCAGCTGTATCATACAAATAAATAGTTAAAAAATCATATATTGTGATTTCTGGATTTCTTTTTTTAGATTATGTCTCTCACAGTGGACATGCACCTACGATGACAATTTCAGATCACTCCATGATTTCCAAGTGGGAGAACTTGCAAAATAGCAGGGTGTTCAAATACTTATTTTCCTCACTGTGTATATATATATATATATATATATATATATCTATAACCTCAACTGGCTCACATCGGGCTCCAACCATTGCTCCAGTACTCTGTGACAAGGTCTGCGTATTTAGCCTTCTTGCGCTTGCTCATTGGCTTCCTCAATCCAGTCTTCCCAGGGCCAATGGTTCAGTTCTAGCAAGACCATTTGCTTTGTCGACTCCGTTGTTAATACCATGTCTGGGCAGAGCAGAGTGGTAGCGATGTTTTCTGGGAACTTGTGCTGCCTTCCTAGGTTGACCTGGAGCTGCCAGTCCCGTGCAATGGCTATAAACCCTCCCGCGGAGCTAGACCGATGAGGTGCCTTCTCCCCAGCTCTGTTGAAGGGGTTGTGCTGTTTGGGGGCGTGCTGGTTCTTGCTATCTTGAATCGCTGTGTTGATTGTATCCACCAAAGGCTGTATGGCGCCAGCGATATCGCCCTTCACACTTTGCCTTCAAATAGCAACTGAGGATGTGCTCCAAGGTGCCCTTCCTCTTGCACAGTTGGCACGCTGGAGTTTTTGGCATTCCCCAGCTATGTAGGTTGGCCGGGCTGGGGAGAACGTCATAAACTGATTGGATGTGAAATTGAATGCATAGCAGAGCTCTGACCAGGTGATCTTGTGAGATTCTGCATGCTCCCATCTGGTCCAGGCTCCTTGTTTGTACATACCAACCATCTTGGTGCAGCAATTTTCCTCCACCTCTGCTCTTATCTCATCCTGTACCAGTTGACGCTTCACCTTTCCATGGGTTTTGTCATAGCGAGGTTTGGGAAAACCGCCCAGTCCTGACCGCCCCACTGCCACAGTGCCCACCAAAATATTGTGCCACAGTCATGCCTCCGCTCTGTCGACAGCTTCCTGGGCCTGCCACTTCCTTCTAGTCTTCACGAAGATTCCTGCAGTTGCAACTTTAGCGTCAGAGAAGTCTCGGTACATCATATCCTCCCTGGCTCGAGCAACTTTAAACTCCTCCACCAGGCCGCTGATGGGGAGCTGCAGTTTGGTGGAATGCCCATACCCCATGCCCCAACCACCTCCAGAGAAACTGACTGATTGGCACCTCGTACACTAGCAGGAGCCAGAGTAGCCTTGGCAGGACAGGCTTTGAACTTCCTGGAAGCCCCGATTGTCTTTCGCTGTAAGCCAGGCAGTCAGGTCGCTCTTGGTATGCTGAAATGCGGCTGTGTACTTTATGGAGCTGTCAAAAATCTTGCCCAGGCTCTTGACCGGTTTTTCCTGTCACCGTTGGAATCTGGGTCCCTCCCAGGTTAAAGAGTAACTGGTCAGCCACCCTTCCCTTCTTCAGGACCAGAGATCTGGACTTGGCTGGTTTAAAACTCACCCTTGCCCATGAGATGAGCTTTTCCAGCCCTCTAAGGAGCCATCAGCACCCGGGCACGGATGTTGCCATCACCATCAGGTCGTCCATGAATGCTCTTATGGGGGGCTGCCGAGTACCAGATCTAGACATGGGGCCTCTACATTCCACCTACGCTGACTTGATAATCATGTTCATGGCCAATGAATAGAGTGGCACAGAGATTGAACAGCCAGTGATTATGCCCTTCTCCAGCTGATGCCAGGCAGATGTTAATGACCCTGAGGAGACTCTCAACCTGAAGACGCTATAATAGTATATAATGATCAGAATCACCATTTATATAATGATTCTGATATATAGTTTAAGATTACTGCTATAAAGTTGAGGGGAAAATGGTGCCACAAAACAAATTATTTGTCTTTTTCTTTGCTCTATTAAAAATAGAAAATAGATCTGATCTTTTTTTTCCGTAAGTTGTAAAATCATAAAGCAAGATGTTGTGCTTTTATGTTTTGATTTTATGTTATGTAGTAGGCGTATTTAGAATCATGGTGCTTTATATACACAAGTCATCAGCTGTAATTTTTTCACGCTGTGTTTACACAGAACATGGTGGTTTGGTTATTGGTATTGGTTAACCTTTGGTTATTTGTTTACCAGATCTGATTAAATAAGGTTGAAATGGGAAGTGAAACAAGCTTATTTGATTAAACCCTGCTAATTTATTGAATATGCCTCAGTTTCAGATTCCATTTTTTTCAATTGCCGTCTACTGTAACGTTCCAGAGGAATGAGTGTTTTATTTTATATTGTGTTTAAAAAGTACTGATTGTTATGTCTGCATGACATTAGTTGCTATGCTTAGTGGAATGATGCCCCTTCCAGCATGTACTCATCGACCTATCAGAGTGCAGACTCTTTTAAACAGTTGACTACACTATTGGAACTACTGGAAAGGGATGTTGATTCTCAGTGAACTGTTGGGAGAAGCTGTTAACCCCTAAAGGAGGTTATTCCATAACCATATGATCACTCTGCTACATTGTGTCCATTACTGGTGAGTTGCATTGAAGCTTTAGCATTACTGTCTTGTTAGAATTGTTCTAATACTCAAAGTATGTTAGATACATTGTCATTTTCAGTGTTATGTTGCATTCATTCTTTGCAAGATTTCTTCAAAGCATCCTTTTAAGGACTAACTGCTATATTCTGATAAATTCAAATGCATGCATGTTGTAGGGTACATGGTATTTCTTTATTTTCAATTTCTCTTGATAAAAAAGTTTTTGCAGTGTTTTTATTTGGGTTTTCCCCCAATGTATTTGTCATTGTCACATGCTGTCATAAAGGACACATTGTGTTGTGTAAGTGCAACCGTAAAGCTAAACCACTGACCAGGATCCTTAAATGAAACTGTCATGCTACTTTGACTTGTTTTTTCTCGTGAGCAACAGAGCTCTTCATTCATATGCTGCAGCTGTTAACCCTTTTAATAACAATTTGTGGATGGTTTTATCAGAAAAGGCAGAACCCTAGGAAGTGTGTCATTTTCAACTCCAATAGAATGTGTTTACAAAGTAATAAAGTAGAGTGTCCACAGACATCAGCACAAGACATTCTGCTGCAATAACGCTTGTGGTTTCCACTCCCCACTCCACGAGTCTCTATACAGCATACCACAAAGCAGCACGAAAAAAACTTGTTTTTGCATTATTATTTTAGTCCTACAGGGGGCAGCGTTTACATCTTATTTCCTCTGGAACCCACAGACATGTAGTCCATGAAAAGTAGGTTTAGTTTCATCTAAAGGCCTCATAATGTGTTTGTTGTTAGATAACTCTGAGGGCAGTGACTCACTGGTGTTTAGCTGTCCCTTATAAAGGTTGGACAGGTCAGGGATGATCGAATGTTTTGTTGCAATTAAAGAACAAACGTGTGCCAATTCTTCTGTTACACAACCACATCCACCTTTTATTAGACTGCAGAAGCTTGCACGCGCAACTGCTGTGTGTACTCAGATAGTTCTGGACAATGCTTATCTGTACGTGTGCAGTAGCCACCAATTTTTTAAACCATTATTTTTGTTTTATTCATTCTGTACAATGTTGTCCCACTAAAAATTAAACTTAATTTCTTATTTAATTACATGAAATAATCGAGTTGAAATGATAAATTATTATGACGTTTTAAATAGATAAAAACAAAAATGTTGTTATTTTTTTTATTATTAAGTTTGACTGGTTTCATTATCAAAATGTGTAAATATCCAGTGACCCGATTTAGGTTTAGCGGTTGAATGTAGCCAGTATTATTTAGCCTATGCATTTTGAACTGAAATATAAATAAATGAAAACTTCAAAAAAACTTTAAAAAAAAAAAAAAAAAACTGAAATACTGTCTTGACAACTAAGGGAAATTATTGCAAGTTAAAGCAGCCTACTTCAATTACTGAAACTGATTTTTTTAAAGCTAGAAATACCATAAGAAAAGAAAACGAATAGAAATGACAATAACAATACCAAAACTTACATTTAAATGAAGATATAAATATAAACTGAAAATATAAAAATAAAAGCTAATTCAAAATATTAATATATACTATAATAGTATGTAAATAATTCAAAAATAACACTGTTCACTGTAGCGTAGTGTGAATTTTGCATTGAGGGTGTGCGCATTTTAAATAACGGACACCACTAGCATATTGTTTATAAATTAAACAATATATATTTATTCTAAAGGACAGGTATGGTTGTGTATAGTCGCTCAGGGCTGTGAGCGTTGTTTTTCTGTGCAGCGGGTAATGAATGATAGGGAGGGACTGAACACTGAGCCTGCTGCTTATTTCACAGTAGCTGAGTCGAGAGGGATTGAGCACTGCTCTGCTCACTCCCAACTCTCAATTATTCAGCCTAACCAGATCCTCAATCCAGCGATTACGAGTCTTTTCTATCATGCACGGTCACATGCAGGTGCCGAGGGATCATTAATCACCATGAAAGCCACTTTCGTTCATTCACTGAATAGGCCTTTGGCAGTTTATGGTAAGCTCCAGCCTCACCTTTTCAGTTCTTTATTACCACAACAGCCGACAGGTTCAAACCATTTCAAATGTGACATTATGTTTAGCCTAATCTTCTGAATTGGCATCCCTGTTTTTGTAGCAGCATTTGTGTCAAATGCATGCCTTGTACATGGGCCAGATGTTTGTTTGGGTGCATGATTTTAATGTGAAATATCAGCTGCTGAGCTGACTCATGTAAAGTGAGTGGCGGAGGGAGTTGATCACAGCCTGGCAACCGATAAGCAGCTCTACAGCCGGGCTAATGCGCCGGGCTACCTGTGCTATATAGTTCTATAACGTTACTATTTTACTTGAGGCTCTATCAATGTGATAATTCAATCTAGGCCCACAACATAAATTGTGACGTTAGAGAATCATCTCAGTGTAGTGGATTAGCTTAGCTTGTTGGCTTCTACTGGTCTGTTAGCTGTTCTCATGCTAACAAGCTAACAACGCCTATAAGTTCCATTTCACTCACAGACGTTAGCATAGAAGTAACGTTACACTCCTTTTGAATGCATATAAAATATGCTGCAGATGTCGTATAATAATTTAAGTTGACAGATGTTCATCGAGAATGTATTTTACGTACGCTGGCTATGCAAGGCAAGCTATGTGATAAGATGGGTTAGCCAGCTGAATGAATAAGCAAACCACAAGGTTGTCAAAGCCAAACACCGTTAATCGCAACGCAAACAGCTGGGTGGAAATGTCACCCTAATTTTCATATACAATCAAAGTGCTTATTAGCAAGATATGATAATGTTCGGAGCAGAAGAATGGCTTAAAATAACCTCCTTTGCTGTTTTACTAATGCTTTAGCTGACAACCTGTAACTTATAGAGTCATGTCATATTATATAACTGGCTGTAAGAACTTGCAAGACTGTTTTATCCTTATGACAAGCTGAAGGGTAGATCAGATTGGAATATACACCCAGGTTCCTTATATTTCCACAGGTACCTGGGGAGAATAAGCAAAATTCTGTCTATATAGCACCAAAAAAAGGGGGGTGTAAACAGGTGTAAACCATGCATACATTAGATATGCATGTCTCTTTCATTAGTGTCATACTTTTGGTCAGGTTTTCAACAAACCATAGTTAAAAGAAGATCAGACCCAAAAAAGTCTAACGTCAACCTGCTTACGAAAGTTTGCTGACTAGATAAATAAGTTAATAATCAATGGGTTGACTCAAGACCTACATTTATACATGTGTTCATGCTGTGTAGGCAGAGGCTGTCATCTTGCTGGAAGTACTCCAGGCATCATTAGGAACATTAGAAAGATGACAAGTATGTGTCATCAAAACATCATCTACAATTGATAAACTTTCTAGTTCTGAAGTCCATTTCTCAGAATCAAACTGGTTTTAGGACGAATGCATATTTCACTTTGTATTGTTAATCTTTGGTTATGGACCTTGGTATACAAGAATGTGGAGAGATAGACTTATAGAGCTAGAGGTTAAGGTTAACAGTTAAGGTTTAAATATTGGTTTCGAACCAGTGTTAGAGATTGTTTTTAATTTGTCTTTATCAGTTAAGATTGTACACTACCATTTAAACATTTGGGATCGGTATGATTTTTGAATGTTTTTAAACGTTTTCCCACTTAATTGTGGTTGCCCACTTAATCTTTAATATATTTATAACATAAAAGTAGTTATTGACTTATCTGTATCAAATATTGATGTTTCTGTGTCCCTTAAGTCACTGTACCTCTTTGTCTCTCAGATGTGAGGGTGAGGGTGTAAGGTGGCACCATGGCTGTGATGATACCACCAGTAAAACTAAAATGGTTGGAGCATCTCAACAGCTCCTGGATCGCTGAGGACAGCGAGTCCATCTCCACCCGTGAAGGCGTCGCTCTGCTGTATGGCAAGCTGCTGGCCAATAAGGAGGTGGTTCTTCTCCCTCAGCAGGTGCTATGTTTGAAGGGCCCTCAGCTGCCGGACTTTGAGCGAGAGTGTCTGTCCAGCGATGAACAGGAGCATTATCTTGACGCGCTGCTGGCCAGTCAGCTGGCTCTGGCCAAGACAGTGTGCTCGGACTCGCCCTTCGCCTCTGCCCTACGTAAACGCCTGCTGGTCCTGCAGCGGGTTTTTTATGCACTTTCCAACAAATACCATGACAAGGGCAAGGTCAAACAGCAACAGCACTCGACTGAAAATACTCTGGGTTCTGCAGACTTACAAGCAGTTAACGAGAGGCCGCGCTCTAGTACAGACGCCCTCATCGAGATGGGCGTGCGAACGGGTCTTAGCTTGCTGTTCGCTTTGCTCAGGCAAAGCTGGACGCTTCCTCCAGCCGGTCCAGGGATCAACCTCTGCAACGATGTCATCACCACAGCCATTGAAGTGGTGGGCTCTCTTCCACCACTCTCCTTGGCCAATGAGAGCAAGATTCCACCAATGGGTTTGGACTGCCTGGCCCAAGTCACCACGTTTCTGAAAGGGGTGACCATGCGGAACTCCGGGGCTGATGTGGTGGGGAGGAGGCTGGCATGTGAGCTGCTGCTGGGCTTGGCAGCCCAACGAGGGTCACTGCGCTACCTGCTGGAGTGGGTTGAAATGGCCCTGGCAGCATCAGCCGGTGTCAGCAGCCTGGAGCAGAGCCAGGAGGGGCTGATGGGATATGACTGCTTCATGAACATTTTGATGCAGATGAGACGTTCACTGGTATGTCCTCACTAAAACTCTCATACGCTAACACCAATCTGTTTACACAAGTGTTTTTCATAGTCTTGGATATTGTGAAATGACTGGATGTCTGGTGTTGTAGGGTTCATCTGCTGATCGTAGCCAGTGGAGGGAACCAACACGCACGCCTGATGGACTCTGTTCCCTATATGAGGCTGCGCTCTGTTTGTTTGAGGAGGTAACATACCCATTAATATATTTATGTATATTTGTAGTATAGATAAGAAGAGGCCATGCCATTTGAGAGGTTTTTTTTTTTTTTTTTACATGAATTACTCATTGAAATAATAATGTTATTACAGTGTGGGTATTTTGATATAGTCTTTTAACCATGTAAAGCCTGACATATGAAATAAAAGTCAGAAAATAGAAAAATCACATATTTCGAAATAGAAGTTTATTGAACCTTTAGGCAAAATGTTTTTTCAAAAAACTGCATAGCCTATGTTTTTTTTTAATTGAGGATCATATTTGATACATCAGGCTTTATGACTCTTTAGTCTTTATGGAGAATATGGAGCTCATACTCAAGGAGGAAAAAATACCCAGATTTATTCTGTAGCCTAAACTGAGCAAAATAGGTAATTTATACAATACACAAATAAACATTCCTTAAATGAGATTAATGTATCATATTTGATACTCACATTTGAACATTTTTCTAAAAAATAATGTGTGGATGATCAAGTTAACCTTACCTAACCTTGCTTCAGTGTTCATTTTGCAATTTTATTAACAGTATAGTTAGGTTACTTTTATGTTGATTCTTATTATGTTGATAATTTAGAGGTCTTAAGTATATATATAGGCTTTATAGGGTTAAGAAAACAAAACTATTTGAATGTTATCACTCTTATTCTGTTGGGAATGTAGGACGTCTTTCATAAGGACTTTACACATTCAGTTTATTTCAAGTTCTCAAGAGTCCAAATAAGCAATTGTTTATGACCTAGAATAGAGTGAAATGGTTGTAATGTTTGGTGATGTAATTCATCAACACAAAAGAGTCTTTGTTGTTTTCTGTTAATTTTATTTTCTCATCCTTAAAAGGTAGCAGCTGCTGCCAAAGCTCAATGTGCCACCATAACAATACATGGAAATGTGGACCAAAATAAATTTAAATAAATTTAGCAACAAAACAATAATATATAAATGGGGACTTGTGGGATCATTTTAACATAAATGTTCGCAGCTAAATCTGCCCTTTTTATATACTATTGATTTCAGATTTTTATGACGCCCCCTAAGCCAAACTTATTTTCAGATTGGACTAAACATCACCTTAAGCATGACAATGATTTTTACTTGTTAAATCTTGGTGCATCAATGAAGAGAGCATGCACAACATTCTCCTTGACCTCATAAAGTATTTCACAAACTAAAGTAAATGGCTATTAATAATTACAGAGTCCTATATTGACATACCAAACGTGGTAATTAAGTAATATAAATCAAATAACAACACTGATAAGAAAAATAGAAACCACTCACTGCTCTTGGCAGGGCAACTTTAGCTGTAATATTTACATTTACAAATATTGTAAATTGTAAATATTTGCCATTTACAACCAAACATTGCCATAATTTTCATTATAGGTCTGCTTCTCTGTCAAACACATTAAATAATTATTAATGTATGAATGCATAATGTTAATTATTCAGTGCAGAAATCCACATATATATTTTCCTTATACCTGTCCATGATATCATTATTGCTGTGAGTGATTTGCTCTCATATTTTGTCACCCCAAAATCCAGTTTCAACTGCCTTAGTGCACAATTAAAAGAGAGTTTCTGCTGCTTTAAGCTGCAATCTATAACATGCTGCACAACAAATCTGTCCTGCTGTATCTAAAAATAGAATGTTAGTCATTTATATCATGCCAATTATTTCTAAAAGCAATGTGTTTGTCACTCTCCTTTTGTTTCAAATCGGTTTCCCGATGTTATAGGTGTGTCGCATGGCTTCAGACTACTCAAGAACTTGTGCGAGTCCAGACAGCATCCAGGCAGGTGAGGCGACCATGGTATCTGAGACCTGTGAGGTCTATGTGTGGGGCAGCAACAGCAGCCACCAGCTTGTAGAGGGCACTCAAGAGAAAATCCTCCAGCCCAAACTAGCTCCCAGCTTCAGTGATGCACAAACGGTAGTAAGCATCTTCATATTAACTATTCATACTGTGTTAGTATCCTCATTTTTGCCCACAGTGGATATTTGATGACCACATCTCCTGTCTTTTAGATTGAAGCTGGCCAGTACTGCACATTCGTCATCTCCTCTGATGGTTCAGTCCGAGCGTGTGGGAAGGGCAGCTATGGCCGCCTGGGACTGGGCGACTCAAACAACCAGTCCACTCTTAAAAAGCTGACATTTGAACCTCACCGTGCCATTAAGAAAGTATCATCATCCAAAGGCTCAGACGGCCACACGTTAGCCTTCACCGTTGAGGGGGAGGTGTTCAGCTGGGGTGATGGAGACTATGGCAAACTGGGTCATGGCAACAGCTCTACCCAGAAATACCCCAAACTAATACAGGGCCCTCTACAAGGAAAGGTACTGAATTCATGCAGTTATGCATCACTTGAGCTATTTGGGCACTCTAAATGGACCTGTGTGTTTAAATGATTTATGTTTTCTGTGTGTTTGTGTGTGTTTGTTTGTAGGTGGTGGTTTGTGTTTCAGCAGGCTATAGACACAGTGCTGCAGTCAGTGAGGATGGAGAACTCTACACCTGGGGAGAGGGCGATTTTGGCAGATTAGGTATATAAATATTTATTATACATATTAAAAAACAGTTTGCACAGAAACTATTTTCAACATTGATAAAAATAAGAAATGTTTCTTGAGCTGCAAATAAGCATATTAGAATGATCAATAGATCATGTGACACTGAAGACTGGAGTAATGATGCTGAAAATTCAGCTTTACCATGACAGGAATAAATTACATTTTAACATATTATAAATAGAAAAGTTATTTAGAATTGTAACATTATTTTACAGTATTACTGTTTTTACTGTATTTTGGTCAAATAAATGCAGGAAAATAAATTAAATGTATGCTTGTATCATTGATTACATTTGTCTACACTTGTAGGTCATGGTGACAGTAACAGTAGGAACATTCCCACGCTAGTTAAAGACATCAGTAATGTAGGTGAGGTGTCCTGTGGAAGCTCCCACACCATTGCGCTGTCTAAAGATGGACGTACAGTCTGGTCCTTTGGAGGCGGAGACAATGGTAAGTTGAGTTGGCCTGTGCCACTTGTTCTGTTTGAGACAATCTTATTCTTGAATTCTTAGTCAACATATAATTATTGTACTCTGTGTGAACTTGCTGGCATTTATCTGCAGGTAAACTGGGTCATGGTGACACCAATCGTGTGTATAAACCCAAGGTGGTAGAGGCGCTCCAGGGAATGTTCATACGCAAAGTATGTGCTGGCAGCCAGTCATCTCTGGCTCTCACCTCTACTGGTCAGGTATGACACATTACTAAGCCACAAATTAATGGCACAATTTGAGTTCATGTTTTGTATTGACTCTAATGCAGTGGATATTCATTATAAAAACACCAGTTATTATGTATATGTAATGTGCAGGTGTATGCTTGGGGCTGTGGTGCGTGTCTTGGCTGCGGTTCATCCGAGGCCACAGCTCTAAGGCCAAAGCTGATTGAGGAACTTGCCACAACCAGAGTTGTAGACATCTCCATTGGAGACAGCCACTGCCTTGCTTTATCACATGGTAAGGGATCACTGCAAACCCATTGGATTGAAATGGCCCTCTCTGGTATGCTTAAGTGGTTGATAGTGCAACAAGATTCCTAAAGAAAATGAGATGTTTCCATATAGGGCTGGACAATTAATTTACTTTTACTTTCAATCAGGGTTCCCGCAGGGCATTAAAAAGTCTTAAAAGTCTGAAATTAGTCTTTATTGTTTTTTTTTTGCTAGGCATTAGGTCTTAAATCTGATCGAGAAATATAGGCTTTTAGGAGGTGTAACACCAAGTCTTTGGTAGTACCCAGGTTGCAGCTTGACTGTTATGTACATCTTTTTTATGTAAGTGACAGTGCAGGCTTCACCAGAGATGTGTGGGGGAGGGGGAGTTGCTTGGGAAAAGACAGCGGGCAAATTCGAGCGAAATGGGGAAGCCAAAATTTAACTCTCAATGGCTCAAAGGTTTCAGAGATGTTTGGCAACAACTACGGACAGCAATGTAGCAAAGTGCAATTTATACCGCAAGACATTCGGTACTATGGGAAGGTGGTTGAATCTTAAAAGACGACAAACAAAACTCAAAAAAAAGCTTCTTCTCTTACAAGTTTTGCACCATAAAACTGGTTTGATTTAAAATGTGCAGCAACCCTACAATTATGAAAAAAAGATAATAAAGATAATACGATTGTTGCACCACATTCTGTTTCAGAATGATTCGCTTGTTTTGTTTATAAATTATTGTTATAAACCCAGTGCACCCCTACAACAGTGTGCTTTTCGCCCCCTCCCTAAACTCATTCCCCACTAGGCTGTGGTATGTTTAGTTCAGCTTGAGCCAAGATGATGGAAAGAGAGCCTTTGCGCAACACAATTGTTGCAACATATTTGGTCTTATTTATTTTTATTCATAATTTGTAAATATTGAATATGTTTAGTAGTTTTCAGTAGGTTGTGATACCACACTATCAATATATCCTATTTATTTTGTTGTACTTTTTATTTTTATTTGATCTAATTTTTTACTAATTTTTAAGTTGTGTATATATATATATATATATATATATATATTAGGGGTGTGCAAAGCAGCCGGTATTTGTATCTGTATTTGTATTTGTTGAGGGGGGAAAAGTATTTGTATTTGTATTCGAGTAAAATTCAAAATAGGTGTAAAAATCCATTTTTTTTGCGTTACACTTCTAATTTACGTTATAGTGTAAGTATTCTTTAATTATATCCATTATAATAATTATGGATATGCAATATTGGTTGATGTTTTTCCATAAATCCAGCAATTGAACATGTAACAAGGAACGTCATTGAAAAGAAAATAACATAACAGCCATTACCAACAACTCTGTCAACAGCCTATTGTCTAAATTACCGAGCTAACAGAGCTACTAGTGTTGTCACTGTACCAAAATTTCAGTATTCGGTACCAATACCAGTGAAAATCCACGGTTCTCGGTACCAATTTCGGTACCAAAGCTTAATTTAGATTAAATTTACATATATTAAAGTGTATATCACGGTTACAAAGATGGAAACTGTAGTATTAAAAACACTTTACAAAAAGATTCAATTTGTTAGATAACATTAGATAAAATGACCTAACAATAAACAATAGTTATATACTGTCGCAATTATTCTCCTTGTGGTTAATTTAAAAATACATTTTTAAAATCAAAAGTTAACATTATTTATGTTAACATTATTTAATGCACAATGACTGAAGTGAACAAACATGACCAATCAAGTGTTTGTATTAAATAACATTCACAAACATTAATTAATGTTGTAAAAATATATTGTTCACTCAATGTGTTGATGTTAGATGTGCATTAAGTAATGTTAATGAATGGTATCTTGTAGTGTTACCAAATACAGGAGATAAAACGTGTTTTATTTGACTTGGCTGTACTTTTATTTAATCCAAAACTGCATTCATATTTAATTTTAAAAGGGCTTTTTAAACCTGCTAAGAGTTATCCAGCCAAGAATAAGCCTAGAACAGCTTTTCTGAAGGACTGATATTAATGACATGATGACGGCTTTTTATTTCATTTCTCATCTCCATAAATATATCTAAAGCTAATGCAAGGGCTAGAAATCAATTAATTATTTGCTGATACTTCCTCGTCATCATGGAGAGCGCAGTTCGCACCGCGTCTGTCGTTGCTATGCAACCAACATAGGCGCGCCTGGAAAAACGAGCGCGCTTGCCGTGCGCCTACATTTGAAATCTGCACGCGCAAAAAAAGCGCTATGTGAACGACCGCTTATGGCAACGTGACATTAGCCTAATCCAAAATATTTCCGTGTCATTTCCTCCTTTCTTATCAAGTGGATTTACAGCCGGAGGAAACGCAGCTTTTTGATATAAAGTTTTTCTTGTTCCCGAATACAAATATTTTTTTAAGTATTTGTTCGAAATAAGTATTCGTAAAAAACGCATTATTTGTGCCTTTCCGAATACCGTATTCGGGTTCGGCTCCACCCCAATATATATATATACAGTATATACACTCACCTAAAGGATTATTAGGAACACCTGTTCAATTTCTCATTAATGCAATTATCTAATCAACCAATCACATGGCAGTTGCTTCAATGCATTTAGGGGTGTGGTCCTGGTCAAGACAATCTCCTGAACTCCAAACTGAATGTCAGAATGGGAAAGAAAGGTGATTTAAGCAATTTTGAGCGTGGCATGGTTGTTGGTGCCAGACGGGCCGGTCTGAGTATTTCACAATCTGCTCAGTTACTGGGATTTTCACGCACAACCATTTCTAGGGTTTACAAAGAATGGTGTGAAAAGGGAAAAACATCCAGGATGCGGCAGTCCTGTGGGCGAAAATGCCTTGTTGATGCTAGAGGTCAGAGGAGAATGGGCCGACTGATTCAAGCTGATAGAAGAGCAACTTTGACTGAAATAACCACTCGTTACAACCGAGGTATGCAGCAAAGCATTTGTGAAGCCACAACACGCACAACCTTGAGGCGGATGGGCTACAACAGCAGAAGACCCCACCGGGTACCACTCATCTCCACTACAAATAGGAAAAAGAGGCTACAATTTGCACGAGCTCACCAAAATTGGACATTTGAAGACTGGAAAAATTTTGCCTGGTCTGATGAGTCTCGATTTCTGTTGAGACATTCAGATGGTAGAGTCAGAATTTGGCGTAAACAGAATGAGAACATGGATCCATCATGCCTTGTTACCACTGTGCAGGCTGGTGGTGGTGGTGTAATGGTGTGGGGGATGTTTTCTTGGCACACTTTAGGCCCCTTAGTGCCAATTGGGCATCGTTTAAATGCCGCGGCCTACCTGAGCATTGTTTCTGACCATGTCCATCCCTTTATGACCACCATGTACCCATCCTCTGATGGCTACTTCCAGCAGGATAATGCACCATGTCACAAAGCTCGAATCATTTCAAATTGGTTTCTTGAACATGACAATGAGTTCACTGTACTAAAATGGCCCCCACAGTCACCAGATCTCAACCCAATAGAGCATCTTTGGGATGTGGTGGAACGGGAGCTTCGTGCCCTGGATGTGCATCCCACAAATCTCCATCAACTGCAAGATGCTATCCTATCAATATGGGCCAACATTTCTAAAGAATGCTTTCAGCACCTTGTTGAATCAGTGCCACGTAGAATTAAGGCAGTTCTGAAGGCAAAAGGGGGTCAAACACAGTATTAGTATGGTGTTCCTAATAATCCTTTAGGTGAGTGTGTGTATGTATATGTATGTATATATATATATATATATATATATATATATATATATATATATATATAATTGATTTTGCAATTACAGTAAATTATCATTAGAGTTTGGTTAGGTTTGTGATCCTCTTCAAATATTCTTTTCACTTTCAGTGTATTGTAAACTCAGTAATCAGTGGCTGGTGATTAGGTGCTGTTGGTTTTGTGAGTCTTCTTTTTTAGAGCTGTACTGGGTTGTGTGAACTGTAGTTTGAGATATGGGGGGAGGGGGGGGGGGGGTCAGATTAGTAGCAGAAGGGTATGTGCTGACTCAGACTCAGATAAGGTGAAGCATGGGGGCCTCACACATGATGTCACAGACAATTTGACGCTGTGTACTTGAACAGAACATGTGCAATTCACATGTATTAGGAAAAATGGTCAGATAATTATTTTGTTTCTGTGCATGTTTTTGATAAAGACAATGAAGTGTATGCCTGGGGGAATAACTCCATGGGTCAGTGCGGTCAAGGGAATTCCACCGGTCCCATCACCAAACCCAAGAAGGTGATTGGTTTAGACGGAGTGGCTATTCAGCAGATCTCTGCTGGCACGTCCCACAGCCTGGCATGGACTGCCCTCCCGAGAGACAGGTTAGCAAACCCGCTGAATCCTTTCATAACCTTCTGTTAAAAAATAATTGCATTTGTTGTACCTTGTATGTGAAGACACAATATATTTCAAATGCATTTGTGCCTTTTAGGTCTTAGTTTGTTGAAGCCTTTTTGTCGTGTTCTGTTTTTCTTCTTTCGTCTAACTCACTTTTCAACATTCCTATATCTATGCTAATAATCTTATGTGTATATACAGGCAGGTGGTGGCCTGGCATAGGCCGTACTGTGTGGACCTGGAAGAAAGCACTTTCTCTCACCTCCGCTCGTTTCTGGAGCGATACTGTGACGGCATCAACAACGAGATCCCACCACTGCCTTTCCCATCTTCCAAGTGTGTATTCTGCCACCACCATAGACGAGTGGAGCCTGCTTTGTTTTTAAGTGCATTAATATCACTGGAAGATTACTGCTGCTAATGTGATTTTAGTTGAGATCAAGTTTCAATTGATTTTCTAAACCATCCTGAAGGTTATTAAATATTGAGAGTGTGTCTTCTTGCACAAATTTGTTTTGGGCCAACAGGGAGCATCATAACTTCTTGAAACTATGTCTACGGCTCTTGTCCAACCACTTGGCTCTAGCGCTGGCGGGGGGCGTGGCCACCAGTATCTTGGGACGGCAAGCGAGGCCACTCCGCAATCTGCTTTTCAGGCTTATGGATGCGTCAGTACCTGATGAAATCCAGGAGGTCTGTGTATACATGTGTTTTGCCACATATTTGTTGCTGTGGTGGTTTACTGTGGCCTGTGTTTTTCTCTGATCAGTGAAAATAAGTTGCGTTTTGTAGGCTGTCATTGAGACTCTCTCCGTGGGAGCCACAATGCTGTTGCCTCCTCTGAGAGAGAGAATGGAGCTACTGCACTCGCTCCTACCTCAAGGACCAGACCGCTGGGAGAGCCTCTCAAAAGGACAGGTACATGTGTGTGCCTGTATGAAAATAAAATGCAGTTTAAGTTGCTTAACTTTAAAGAAGCATCTGTTAGTCATGCTCCTAAGAATGTGTGTGCTTTCTCTGTCTCAGAGGATGCAGCTGGACATAATACTCACTAGTCTGCAGGATCACACCCATGTGGCATCTCTGCTGGGTTACAGCTGTCCTCCAGATACTTCTGAGCCTTCCGCTCCACCCTCTGACTCTGTGCCTGGCACTCACTCTGATACACATCCGGACACACACTTGGCAGAGATCCTCATGAAAACTTTACTCAGGAACCTGGGATTTTACACGGTCAGTTTTTAGCTCTGGTCTTGATTTTCACGTTTATATTAAATTATCATTCATTAAAAAATATCTCAAATGTGTGTCTATAAATGCATGTTGTTATTGGAACAATTTGCAGGTAATAATGGTGACTTTGTTTAACAAACTTTTAGTACGCAAAACTTGCTTCATTTTGAGACCGGCATCACTGAAATTAATAATTAAGTTCAGAAAATGATTGAGATGTTGATTCAGTGACCACTCTCTTGGATTCAGTGAGTTCATACAGTAAAGGATTCACCAGACTAATTCAAACCAGTAATTATTTTTAGTCTTTTTTTAAATGATTCATTAAATGAACCAACTCATACTGTAAGTCATTTGTTCCTGAATCAATACATTTCCCTGTTTTTGCATGCAACCTACAAAGAACTCAATAGAAATGCATGTTTTCTTGCCTTTATTTTGCAGTACATATATTTGTACACTGATGAACCCATATTTGAAAAAAATAAAAAAAAATATTTTCCTGTGGTTAATGTCAACCCGTTAGGATATTTTTGAGAACAGGGGCATGCAAACATTTTTAAAACTAGTACTCTTGTTAGCCTAGTGCATCTTGACTGGGTAAACATTTAAACACTGTCCTAATGAATGTAAACCGATTCAAGAAGATAAATTGGATGTGTGTCAATATTGTATCTGTGTATTACACTTGCAGTGCAACCTTTTCATATTCACTGATGATCATCTTCTCAACTTTGGTCCAACTGCTCTTTCCTGCGATTTTCAACAACACCCTGTTTTCGTGTGTGTGTGTTTTAACCTCACAGGACCAGGCGTTTGGAGAGCTGGAGAAGAACAGTGATAAGATCTTGCAGGGAACATCTTCATCTGATAGCAGCCAACCAGCTCACCTCCACGAACTGCTCTGCTCTTTACAGAAGCAACTACTGGCCTATTGCCATATCAACTGTGTTACAGAGGTACTTGCACAACTAAATACATATCATGAACAAACAAAAATTAGAGGGAGAGAGATTAGAATCTCAAAAAGGCCATGTATTTTTTTTGGTCAGAGGAGTATGATTTCCTTCAGTATGTGAATCATCTGTGTTTTTCACAGGGCTCCAGTAGTGTTGCGCTCCTCCATAAACATCTGCAGTTATTATTACCTCACGCCACCGATATCTATAATCGCTCTGCAACTCTTCTGAGAGAAAGCTCTGGAAACGGCAGTGTGCGTGAGAAGCTACGAGGTATATCAATATACACACGTTTTTGCTAAACTCATTCATAACTATATGCAAATGGACCTGCTAATTTTGCCTGTGTTTGTATTTGGTAGATGTGATCTACATGTCTGCAGCGGGCAGTATGCTGTGTCAGATTGTGACATCCTTGCTGTTGTTGCCTGTTTGGGTGGCACGGCCACTGCTCAGCTACCTCTTAGACCTGCTTCCCCCGCTGGACCGTCTCAACAGACTCCTGCCTGCCGCCACGCTCCTTGAGGAACAGGAGCTGCAGTGGCCACTACATGGTCAGACTGTCACATTAAACTTTTCAGTCAGATCTTCAGATCAGTAGTACTGTAGCACTGTCTCACATGGGTCGATTCATCAACTGTCTATCACTAATCTCCACTTGTCCAAAACACTTTAAAGATTTTAATAAATAGATAGATTAAAATACCTGTAGATATTAAATGTATGTATATGTACAGATATGATACATAGATAATTTTGTTTAAATTATGGTGTACGTCATGTTAACATCTTAATGAACTATTTTTAATTATAGCATACATTGTTACTATACATAAATATGTATATGTATATGTATGTGTATGGATGTACATTTAAATAATTTTAAACAGTCTTGTGTGCCCCTTGGGAGTTTGCTGAGGCCCCCTTTTAGGCCCTGGCCCCGTTTTTGAGAACCACTCATCACTCAAGAGTTGAACTTCTTTAGCTTTAAATCTGTGAGATTGTTTTGAATTAGGATTATTTTTCTTTCACTCACAAATCTTATATTGAGAAAATGTTTCCTTTTCCTTTTTTCCTGTAGGCACTCCAGATCTAGTCGATCCATTGTGCGTATCAGGACCGGCGCAGTGCTGGGTGTGGTTGGTGGATCTGGAGCGTACCGTTGCGCTGCTGGTGGGACGTTGTCTTGGAGGAATGCTTCAGGGAGCCCCACCCTCGCCAGAGGAACAGCACACTACCCACTGGCTCAAAACACCACTTTTTAGTAACGGCTTAGAGACTGAAATACCCCAGCTTGGTATGCACACGCACACATACGTGCACAAACACACACACATTGAATTACCTTTTATCATTAAATGTCCTGTTTTATTTTGAAATTTGGCCTATTATGGAAGTTTATAAAGGTTGTGAATGCCATTTCATGTTGATGTTGAACGTGTGTATATGTTTTTAAGATGCGTGTATCAGCTCTCTGCTGGAGGTGGCTCTGTGTGGAAATGAAGAACAAAGACCGTTTGACTGTCAGTTGCATGCTGACATGAGTGTGCTGGTCGATTTGGCCCTTGGATCAACTAAAGAGCCCACATACAGCCTGTGGACAAACATGCAGGACTATGCCATCAGCAAGGGTAGGACACAAACACAGAACATATATTGAGGATTGTGGAAAGATTACTACAAATGATTCACTAATGATTACCCTTACTTGCGTAAGTGCTTGCATAGTCTCAGAAGTCACACATTAACCTATGCAAACCTTGTAATGGCTTCTATTTCTGTCGTGTTGGGTAGACCCACCCACATTGAAGTCTCATTGGTCCAAAATCTCACTACACTTGCATCTGATTTGGACTTTGTGTCAGTTGTCATTTCTTTTATATAAAGACATTTGTTTTTCTGAAAGAAGTCGGGATCTAAATGTTGAATTTAAGTAATATTTGAGTGTACATTGCTGTTATGAGGTGCATTATTTTCCCACACTTACTACCTAGAGGTTACCATAACTACTGTTATGTTACAGCTGGTCATAAACCAGGCCTTTATGGCTTCTTAACTATGAAGTTATTGGATTTTATATGAAGTTATTGGTTAAAAACAATCCTGATTTTTGGCATTAGCATTATCAACTTGTATTTGTGCAAGTGAACATCTTTGATGTCGTTACATGTTCCTTTAGTCTTGTGTGTGTGTGTGTGTGTTTGTGTAGATTGGGACAGTTCGTCACTGCCGAATGAGGCTCTGTTAGACACATTATCCCGCTTTGTACTTGCTGTCCTGCTGAAACACACAGGGCTGCTGGGACAGGCATGTGGAGAGGGGAGGTATGACATCATATCCTACATAACCATGGAGAATGCTACACTGTGGACACTACTAAAGCATTTCTCTCTCGTTTTCTTTCTTCCTGCAGATATCAGCCATGTAAACTGTTGGCAGAGGTGTATCGCAGTGTGTATAAGGTGCGGAATCGCCTCTTGGCTTGCAAGAACATGGAGCTCATCCAGACCCGCTCATCATCACGAGAACGCAGAGTATGTTTTCATTACAAATGATATTATCAGCATAACAGTTTGATTAAAAACTTTTTTTATTTATTTTATGTTTCTGTTTCCAGAGTTTAAAAAAAAATTTGAAGACTTTTGGATCCCACTATATGTAAAGTAATTTCTCCTCCTGTGTGCAGATCTCTGATAACGTGGACTCGGTGGAGATGGACCCTCAGGAACACTCTTTCACCCGAACTATAGATGAGGAGGCTGAACTGGAGGAGAGAGACCGAGAGAGGGAAAGGGAGGAAGGACACCAGGAGCAGGAAGATGAGGAGGAGGAAAGAGAGCATGAAGTCATGACCGCAGGAAGTGAGTTCAGACACATTTGAAGGGCATGTGTATGTGCTGCTGATGTTGGCTGTGTGGCATGGTGCAAAGTTGTCACACATTCACAATTTCACACACTTTGTGTACTTTTACATTTTCCTGTCTGACAACTTAGTTATTACACCGAAAAATAAATGTTCTTTAATTGTTTATTTACCCTCTTATCATTCCTGAACATATGCCTCTATTTTAAGTGGAATAAACAGACAATTTTTTACACAACTATGGATTGATAGGAACAGACCAAAATTTAAGTTATTTTTCACAAATTACCTCCTTCAAAAATTAACAGCATACAGGTTTTGAATGACATGAGGGTGATTAAATAATGACATTTAAATGTATTACTCTATTACTTTAAAGATATATTTAGTAATTGGATTGACAGTGTAAATTGCACTGTCTTAGAATAGACCACACAATATACACTATCGTTCAAAAGTTTAGTATTGCTATGTTTTTTTGAAAAAAGTCTCTTATGCTCACCAAGGCTGCATTTATTTGATCAAAAAATACAGTAAAAATGAAAATATTGTGAAATATTATTAAATATGTGAAAATAATTGTTTTCTATTTGAATATATTTTAAAATGTAATGTATTCCTTTGATGGCAAAGCTGAATTTTCAGCATCATCATTCCAGTCTTGATGATTTGGTGCTCAAGAAACATTTCTTATTATTAAACATTTTATTTTGAAAATAGTTGTGCAAATAAATGTTATTTAAAATAAAAATAAATATTTTGTAACAATGTAAAATCCTTTACTTTCACTTTAAATCAATTTAATGCATCCTTGTTGATTTCTTTGAAAATAAATGATCTTACCCTTACACTTTTGAACAGTAGTGTATACTAATAAAACCCCCAAAATTTTTATCCATGGTTGTTTGTTACACATTTGTTACACATGACATTGTGTAATATCCAGCTATAGGCCCTTTTTTAACAGCCTCATGCTTCTTGGCTGCTGCCCTAACCCAGCCGCTCTGTGTCTTATGTCTTGGCGGGCACAGAAATCTTTCAATGTTTCCTATCAGCACGGGAGGCAGCACGAGGAAGGGACCGAGATCGAACCGGAAGCATGAGCGTCCAGGAAGAGCCGGCTCAGCCCGGTCCCGAGCGCAGGAGCAGCACAACTGCTCAGGAGGGACAGGATCTTTACACCACCGCATGCAATGCCGTCATCCACCGCTGTGCAATGCTCCTGCTGGCCGTCAGCACGCCGCTCGCTCAACTCAGCAATCAACAACCCCTGACAGGTGGGGTCAACCAGGACGGAGGCGGGTTTATGCCGAGGTGAGTGACGCCATCGTTATAAAGTACAGGTACAAGTACAGGTTAAACAAGCGTAAGCGTGCTTTAACTTTCATATGTAACCCTTATCTTTGGAGTCTGAATGTCTCACTGAACTCATTTACCTCTCCAGCGCTCTCGTGCGGTCCAGGAATGCCTGACCTACTTTTTAAGATTTCATATTATCCAGTTGCAAGAGACCTTGTGTGCTGTCCTACTTTTGAAGCACCTTTATAAGCTGACCCAATTGCAATTAGCTTAAAAGCAGCATTTACCTATCATTTCAATAATCGTAAAACATTGTTCATTAGTGGTATTAATATGAAATTTAGGTCACATTTTTATTGACATGATTATGTGTTATGCCCACTCACAGGAAATGTAACATTTATTTCCCATTTTTATTTTGTGTTTAGGAGTGAGAGCTTGTCAGCAGAGAGTCGGTCTATCCAGAGCAGTCCCTGCTATAGACTCACAAAATCCAGGAGTGAGTCAGATCTCTCCCAGCCAGAGTCTGATGAGGAGGGATACTCACTGGTGAGATCTGTAACATATGCACACTGCCTTATTTGCTTTTCTTGCTTTTAAATTGCAGTTATGTAACCTGTCGGTGTGACCATTTTCAGAATGCAAGGAGGAATGTGGATCTGGATTTAGCTTTTACTCCTAAAAAAAGAGGTAACAGCCCCTCCCCCAACACTTTGACCCTCTAGTGGTGGGACACACTGTATTGGTGTCTGTATATTTGTGCTAAAGTCTATCTGTGTACGCATGTAATGTGTCTCTGACAGCTCTGTGTTAGTCTGTTTTCTTCTACTTGGCTAAATTAGTCCATACATTTTTTTAAAGCATCTTCATGTTCTTCCAAAATTCAACAACATGCCGCACACATTTCTTCTATAAAATAGTAATTTCACATAATACTCACAATTCATGTTCAGACCTGCTGTCTGTGGCTGCAGAATTCCACAGAAAAGCACAGTTTATGGTAAAATTCAATCACCTGTCTTTCCTGTTCACCTGTTTTGCACATACCCTGCTTGCCAAAATTATATTACATAGATTATTGGATGCCATTTAAGCTGCTTATGCTTTTTATATATATATATATATATTTAATTTTCTGTATGTGTTAACAGTCATAGCTAAATAAATTAGACATTAATTGGCATTTTTTATTATACAGTCAACCGGACCTGGGACGCATCTTTTTGGTCGACTGTTGCCTCTATGCCTGGGAATTTATGACGCTATTGGCTACTAATAAATGGCTTATTAGATCCATTAAGCAGATTTTACCATATAATACTTTCCCCAGATTTTCTCTTACAATCAGGACTGAAATGTGAAAAAAGGATGATGACTTGTGGAATGTTTTGAGAATTTGAAACTCAGTGTTTTCTGTTGAAAGTAACATATCGATCCTTTTACTGAATATTTTTTTAATAATTTGAATTACAATTTACAGAAAAACAACTATTATTTAAATATAGATTATACACATTTAAATTAGTACATATAAATTAAATTTAAATATACATGTATTTAAATTATACTTATTTGCCCATTTTTATAAATTTGTTCAACAGATTTTGTGTTGTGTTTTCAAGGTTTTCTCTACAGTTCTCCTGACTCTTCTGCTGATTGGTTTGGGGGACGCTCAGCCCGTGAGTGTTTGTACAGCTCTCCGCAGTCCTACGAGGAGTCAGACATCGATCTGAGCCAATCACTCAGGCTCCATGCACTCATCGAGAACATTGTGAACTTCATCAGTGGAGATGTTGGGAATGCTCCTGCGTTTAAGGAACCAGAAGAGAGTGTGTCCACCAGCCCACAGGCCATTATTATAGCCATGGAGCAGCAGCAGAGCCGAGCAGAGGTACGTGCATTCAGCATTTTTATTTGCCTTTGTTACTACAGATGCCTTCCGCCTACACATCTTATGCTTTTATGTTCATTTTTTGTTTCTATAGTTGCGTCTGGAGGCCCTTCATCAGATTGTGGTGTTGATTTCTGGGATGGAGGAGAAAAGCAGTCAAGCAGGCTCTGGAGGTGGAGCTGGACGCACAAGCCTCAGTTTTCACTCTGCCTCTCTGCTAACATCAGTCAGACTGCAGTTCCTGTCGGGATGTTTCGGCCTGGGTGCCGTGTGTAATGGGGGGCCGAAGGGAGAAAATGTCCAACTACACCATTACCAGGTAACTGTGACGTGGATCTAAACTTTGACTTGTTTGAGATTTACAGGCACTGGTAAAATATTTTTTTGAATGTATGGCATACCGTTCAAAATGTATTTATGACCATCATCAGTGAATAATAAAAACAACGGATTGAGTTTCTGAACATAGTTGAGCTTCTTTGTAGGTCATGCTGGCTTAATATGAGCTAATTTAGACTGGGGTATGTAAGCATAAGACCTTATTGAGAAAAAAAAGAGAAGATCAGAATGGATTTGAGCAGTTCGGTCTTCTTGCTTTAACACATTTTGTCCTATAAACTGGGCATGGAAGAACTGAAATGACTTTTCATAACATGCTAAAAAAGGTATGTTATCATTTATGCTATTATCTGCATGTTCTTTGTCTTTCCTTGTAGGATGGAGTCAGAGCAGCCAAGAAAAGTTTACAGATGGACATTCAGACAGCTGTGCATAAGATATATCAGCAGCTGTCAGTCACATTAGAGAGAGCCCTGCAAGCTAACAAGCACCACATAGGTAATGTATACACTATAGTAATTGTATGTGGCATTTTTTATTATACTGAACATATATTCACAATGCTGTGTTTCCAGAGGCCCAGCAGAGGCTGCTTTTGGTGACAGTCTTCGCTTTAAGCGTGCGATACCAGCCTGTCGATGTATCATTAGCCATCTCCAGTGGCCTTTTGGACGTTCTCTCACAGCTTTGTGGAACGGAAACCCTGCTTGGACAGACACTGCAACTCCTGCACAAGCCTGCAGGCTCTCAGCTCAGCACTGCCCTCAAAGTGGCCAGCACCAGATTGCTACAGATACTAGCCATCAGCACTGGGTACAAAACAGTTCACTCACTCACCTGGTTTTTCATAGTCAACCTGAACCTTTAATGCTGTATGATTTAAATTATGATGCTAGTGCCTGAATGTTCTTTAGGGAACTTCAGACCTGGTATGTAAACAAAGTGCCAAAATCTCACAGCATTCAAAATGTTGCTTTCCCCTATCTTTTCATCAGGACATATGCGGACAGGTTGAGTCCTAAGGTGGTCCAGTCCCTGTTGGATCTTTTGTGTAGTCAGCTGAAGACTCTGCTGGCTCAGGCTGCTGGAAGCACACTCAGTGCAAGTACAGAACTGCAGGAGAAGACTGACGACTGTGTAGATGCCCAGAAAAAAGATTTTCGAGGTAGGACACTTAAGAGCTCAAAACAACCACGTGCTCACTAAATCAATTGATTTTGTGGTTTTATATATTGCTTTTGTTTTGGTGTAGCATTGTTACGCAAGACACACACCGCAGAGCTGCACCTTGGAGACTTCTTGGTGTTTCTACGGCGCGTCGTCTCTTCCAAAGCGATCCAGTCCAGGATGGCATCTCCTAAATGGACTGAGGTCCTTCTCAACATTGCTGCTCAGAAATGCTGTTCAGGTAATACAGCAGTGTCCCGTTCATCATCTTCGTCTTCGATCATCATCAACATCATCTTGTTTATGTGTTAGTTGTTAGATTAGTTGAAATTTGTGTGTTTTTCAGGCATTCCATTGGTTGGTAATTTAAGGACACGGCTGTTAGCCCTTCATGTTCTGGAAGCTGTACTTCCTGCCTGTGAGAGCAGTGTGGAGGACCATCAGATGACCCAGGTCTGACTCCACAGAGTCCGAATTGTGTTTTAAAAAAAAAAATTTTTTTTAATATGTGTAGCAGAGCTAAATTAATTTGACTTTGTGTGGTAGGTGGTGGAGAGGTTGTTCTCGCTGCTCTCGGACTGTATGTGGGAGGCACCTGTTGCTCAAGCAAAACACGCCATCCAGCTAAAAGAAAGAGAGCAGGGACTCAAACTACAGGTAAAGGAGATTAAGTTAGTCAAGTCTTTTTATCAAGGTTTTGTTGCTTCAAAATGTACACATACTCAACATTCACATTTCTGAGACGTCATTAAATTGCCTTTCGTGTTGTTTTAGGGTGAGACAGAGGAGGAAGAAGAAAATTTGCCTATCCAGGAAGTGACCTTTGACCCTGAGAAGGCTCAGTGCTGTGTGGTGGAAAGCGGACAGGGACTGACACATGGCAGTGGGGGCAAAGGTTACGGCCTGGCCTCCACTGGCATTTCCTCTGGCTGTTACCAGTGGAAGGTTCTACACACTTTCTTTTACAGTACTGTTTGAAAGTTTGGGGTTAAGATTTTATTATTAACTATACCTTTATTTTAAAAATATGAAAGATAACAAGAAAATCTCCAAATCTGTAAGATTTTTAAATAACTGTTTTCTATTTTTGTGTATTTTAAATGGTAATTAATTCCTGATGGAATGATGGAAAGCTGAATTTTCAGCATCATTAATCCAGTCTTCAGTGTCACATGATCCTTAAAATCATTCTAATATGCTGATTTGGTGCTCAAGAATCAAGAAACATTTCTTATTATCACAGTTGACAATTGTGCTTCTTAATATTTTTGTGGAAACGGTGATACTTTTTTTCAGGATTCTTTAATGATTAGAAAGTTCAAAGGAGCAGCATTTATTTGAAATAGAAATCGTTTGTAACATTATAAATGTCGTTACTGTCACTTTTGATAATTTTAATGTGTGCTTGCTGAATAAAAGTATTAATTTCATTTTAAAAAAAAACCCTTAACTACCCAAAACTTTTGAACAGGAGTTTATGTATACACACACACACACATCCATGCAAGCTGATAGCATAATATGTACATTCTGTCAGGCTATGTGAGTATAAGTAAACTTTTTTTTTTTTTTTAGTTCTATATCGTGAAGGAGAATCGGGGAAACGAGGGAACATGCGTGGGTGTTTCACGCTGGCCCGTTCATGATTTTAACCACCGCACAACAGCAGACATGTGGCTCTACCGCGCATACAGTGGCAACCTTTACCACAATGGAGAACAGACCCTCACGCTGTCCAGCTACACACAGGGAGACTACATCACCTGTGTGCTGGACATGGAGGCGAGGACTGTGTCCTTTGGCAAGAATGGAGAGGTGCGGTGCAGCCCACTCATGAAGACAAATATTTAACCATTTTACCAACTCTCATGTCAATAGCTGAGCTATAACACTCATTATTTAACACTCTTTTATCATATTTATTTGCTAAACCATGTGGCTTTATGTGGCAGGAACCCAAACTGGCCTTTGAAGATGTCGATGCTACAGAGCTCTACCCTTGTGTCATGTTCTACAGCAGCAACCCAGGGGAGAAGGTAGGATGCAGAGATGCTGATGTTGATTTATTTATTTATTTTAAATGACACATTATGCCTGAAAAGGTTTTGGATTTTTTATCATGTTAATTTAAAAAATCTTGTATAATATGACTTGCTGTTTTTGTTTGTTTGGTTTTAATGTATTTATAAGATATTTGTATTTTTGTAATTTAATTTTTGCCATGAAAATAGCCTTGAATGCTGACATGGCACTAAATAAAACAATCTGAATCTTTAAATGACACTGATAGACACCATTTTCAACTGTTTAGACTACATTATAATTATTGTCTAAGCTTCAATTTCTTCACCTTAGAGAAACGATATTCGTGATATAAAGTATTATTTTTTTTTTATTATTATTTTAACAGGCATATTTTGCAATGAAACAAATTATATATACGTATTTATTATATTTTCAGGTTTCCTTTTGGTTAATTTTTAGTGACCTTTTATTTTTTGTTTATTTCCAGTTAATAATTTTAGTGCTTCAACTTATTTCATTTAGTTGCTTAGGCAACATTTCTAATATAACAAAAGTATATTTATTAGTTTTAAATAATGATATTAACCCTGATAAATCTGAGTCATTTTAAATCAAAACACTGTTCAAATTGGATGTTTGATTTTGTCTGCAAAGCTTAATAGAAAAGTTTTCTTGCCATTATTTTGTACTACACTTATCTTATATTCAGTTCAGACTGCAGTCACATTCAATACTAAAATATGATTGATTTCTTTTGCTGTGGCGCTGTAGAAAGTGATGTAGCACTACCATAACGGTGACAGCAATGAAAAATTTCTACACTTTTCTCTATTGTTTTAACTGGTCCCCTACCCTGCAGGTAAAAATCTGTGACATGCAGATGAGGGGCACACCACGTGACCTGTTACCTGGCGACCCGATCTGTAGCCCTGTAGCAACTGTCCTCGCTGAAGCCACTACCCAGCTGGTCCGGATCTTACACCGCTCGGAGCGCTGGACCCAAACCATCAACCATAGCATCCTCCAACGCCTCCAGCAGATCAGGGGCTGTCTGCGAGAAGGAGCTCCTCCAGCAGGGGCCACCAGACTGCGCAAGAGCCGCTCGGCACAGAGCCGAGAGGAGCAGGATGAGAAGGAGGAGGAGCGAGAGGAGGAGAGAGGAAGAAGTGGACGGCACACTGCAGCAGAGCTGTCGGAGACGCACCTGCGGACGCTGTGCCACCAGGTGTGGCCGGTGTTAGCTGTGATAGGGGGAGTAGATGGTGGGTTGAGGATGGGGGGACGGTGTGTGCACAAGCAGACGGGGAGACACGCCACTCTGCTGGGTGTGGTGAAGGAGGGGAGCACATCAGCTAAGGTGCAGTGGGATGAGGCGGAGATTACCATCAGGTGAGAGATGGCTATCTGTTTACATGGTTTACTGATCTCTAAAAATTATATGGAGGCTTTTACCTTGTTCCTGCTCCCCAGAGGTCTAGACTCCAACTTTTCTTTCTTTCTACAGTACTGTGCAAAAGTCTTAGGCATGTTAATATCCCCCCCCCCTGGTTTTAAGTCAGTTATTTATATCTTTTGTTGTAGTGTCAGTAGGAAATCTCAGTTTACATTTCCAAACATTCTTTTTGCCATTAATTGTAATAATCCAGTGAGATTTGTGCACAAGGAGTCTGACAACAGCCGGTATGATCTGATCTCATATATTAACATGCCTAAGACTTTTGCACAGTACTGTATCTGGGGCTCTCTTGGTTTCTTTAAGGGATGTGCGCCACAACTAATTTCATGAACGATTAAATGGACATTTTGTAACCTACTAGTCTAACACCCAGAAAGCCTGTATTAGCGATCCATTTAAAATAGCCTACTTACTTTACGAATGAACAGTCAAATCCCATACTGAATGCAGCTGAAAAATCATACATGTGCTGTGCATTTTGATCATTGTACATTTAAATTTAAAGGGATAGTTCACTCAAAAATGAAAATTCTGTCGTTTCAAACCTGTAAGACTTTTGTTCATCTTCGGAACACAAATGAAGATATTTTTGATGAAATCCGAGAGCTTTCTGTTCCTCCGTTGACGGCTGCGTAACTGACAGTTCATAAAGATATCGTAAAACCAAACCATATGAATTGAGCGGTTTAGTCCAAATTTTTGTAAATATGACGAACAGATTTAATTTCAAATATAAACATTCATCAACGCACACATCAGTTGTGGTAAACGGAAGCTCAAGCATGTTTGCTTGATGTGCGAGAACCAATAAGGTTCTTTCTCATGTGTTGCGTAGCACATTTGAGCTTCTGCAAGAACCAATGAGGTTTGTTCTCACGCGTCAAGCAGGTTAGGTTGAGCTTCTGATATGTTCGCTGATCAATGTTAATAGGGGTTTGGAGCGACATGAGGGTGAGGAATTAATGACAGAATTTTTGTAATTGTAGACATTTATTAAAATCAACTGAATCAATAGGCTTTGCAGGACCAATAAGAACAAGCTGAATTTTAAAAACGAATTCCTTAAATCAATATTAGTTAACATAAATCAGCACGTCAAAGCATCGTTGTTCGTTACCACAGCCACCGCTTGCACATCCGTGCTTAAGCGTGTATGAAAAGTACCTGTTCACATGAGAGGTGGCAAAATTGCAAGAAAAGCTTGACTTGTACTGGCAACTATACATTATTTAAGTGTATTCTAGTTGTTAGGATATTTTTATAAGATCTGTTGTCGTCAAGTAAGTTTCAGCAATATTGTTTAGTCTCGCACATCCCTAGACTCTTTTTCCACTTTCCGTCCTCCCTAATCATTTCTTTGACTTTTTCCGTTGAATTAGTTCCATAATGTTGCATGTTCCCTGGCCCTCCTCCCTGCTCCCTCACTTTCTCTCTCTGTCTCTTTTTCTCTCTCTGTTTGGTTTGTCACTCTTTTTTTATTGAAGCTTCCCCACTTTTTGGTCGCCCAGTGACACGCCGTTGTACAACTTGGAGCCGATAGAGCCACTTCCCTTTGACGTTTCTCGTTTCCGCGGACTCACTGCGGCTCTGCTTCTGGACCTCACCACCCTTGCCAGCCTGCAGGACGACAGCTCCAAATCCGTCTCTAACCGGCGGCATGAACGGAGACACCGGCACGAACCCCAGGAAGAACGAGAGAACGAGACGCGCACCAAACCAAAAGAAGGGACGGGAGACCTGCGTGTGTCTCACAGCTTAGACGAGGTTCGAGCTCGCGCACCGCCCAACTCTCGCTCTGAGAGCGAGTTGGCTGCCTACACACAGGACACCACACAGCAGACTCCAGCGGAGGGACGCCGCAGACTGCAGGAGATGGTGGTAACACGGGGAAGCTCACAGGAGGCGGCTGCACAGATGGAGGTGCATGCGGTACAGCTCTCGTATTTGTATCTGGGAGCGATGAAGACCCTGAGTGTACTTCTTAGCTGTAGTAAATACGCCGAACTGCTGCTGATCCCCAAAGTGACGCCTGATAGCGGCCATAATGCAGATTGTGCAAGCCCTGGGGTCAGCGTGTGTCAGGAGGAGGCAGAGCTGCGATCAGCTCTGCAGTTTTTGATGCGACACATGGTGAAGCGGGCAGTTATGAGGTCACCCATCAAAAGGGCGCTTGGGCTGGCAGACCTGGAGCGGGCGCAGACTATGATCTACAAACTTGTGGTCAATAGCCTGCTTGAAGAACAGGAAGGCCAGAGTTCCAAACCAGGTACATCAGAAAACGTGAAACATATCTGATATACATAAACCGCATATATTAACTACTTTTCAAATGTTTTCGAATAACCCTACTTTTCAAAAGTTTGAAATCTTATGTTCACCAATGCTGCTTTTATATGATCATATTGTGAAATATTATTACAATTTAACAATTTAAAAAAAATTTCTGTTTTAATTTCATTTAAATGCAATTTGATGTCAAAGCTGAATTTTCAACTTCATAACTCTAGTCTTCAGTGTCACATGATTGTGTGATCATTCTAATATGCTTATTTGGTGCTTAAGAAATTTCTACATAATGTACACATGATGGGCACAAACAACTATTCTTGTATTATTGTAAAGTCACATAATTTAAAGGAAGTTAAGGCCCAGGTATACCTAATTTTCCACGTTCCGCTGCCTCCGAAATTATACTCCATAGGCCGTTAGTGGACTTTGTTTTCAAATCCTCAAGTCACTCTCATATGCGAGTGAAATGTAAGCACTATGAATTAGAACATTTAATAGAATTGATCATTATTTTTAGTCTAATGGGTAGAGAAATTTTGGTTTTGTCTTTTTTTTCCTATAAAAACCAGCAAAATAGTAGCAAAACCCCTTTATTTTGCACTCATCTTTAGATCACAGATTGCACTCTCTTTCCCAGGACACACACTTCTCTTCATAAAGTATGTGAATGTGTGTGTGTTTTTAGTGGACACAGAGTGTGAGGAGTTAGAGGGAGAGCAACAGTTTCAGACTCCGGTCACCACATCCCCCTCAGCTTCCAGCAGCACCTCCTTCATGAGCTCCTCACTGGAGGACACCACCACAGCAACCACACCCGTTACCACAGCAACCACACCTGTTACAGATGCCGAGACTGCACCAGCTTCTGAGTCACCTGGAGTGATGCCCCTCAGCCTGCTCAGGTACACACCCAACGGATGTCTTTTTTAGAGTATGTGAACATTGAATCTTTCATCCTGTGTGTCATAATTGATCTGCATGTGTATATCTGAGCAGGCAGATGTTCTCCAGCTACCCGACAACCACCCTGTTGCCGGCACGTAGAGCTCAGACCCCTCCCGTCTCATCGCTGCCCACCTCGCCATCAGACGAGCACGGCCGGAGACAGAGCCTCACATCACCCGAGTCCCAGCCTGCCAGGACCAATACTAGGACAGGTACAAATACACACACTCACAATATGTTTCTTTTCATTAATAAAATGGGGTCCAAATGTCTGAAAACACATCTAAAATATGAAAATGTGACACTATAAAATTTGGATTTGGTTTTTTAAAATGTTTTTTGAAAGAAGTCTCTTATGCTTACCAAGGCTGCATTCATTTAGTCAAAAATACAGTAAATACAGTTGTAATAATATTTCACATAATTACAGCTATGTAATAATATTTTGTTCAAGACAATATATCATCAATCCTTCTGCCAAAACATGTTTTTGTCTTACCCTGATTCACTATGGTAAGCCTGTTATAAGTGTTTATATTGTAGACCTGTCAGGATGTTTTTTGCAGGAAATTGCACGCATACGTCACTAATGCCTGTGCATGTCTTTTCATATCTGTAAACAGAGAAAAGTTGCTCCGGCTAATTTGACGCGTGTATGGTGCTATGTGACCGGCATAGGTTCGTTTTCACAACGAACAGGAGGCAAACATATTTTGCTGCTTAATATTTTTGTGGAAGTTGCGATACACAACCATTCAAAAGTTTCGGGTAAGATTAAAAAAAGAGAGATAAATGCAGCCTTAGTGTGCGATGTGCATTAGTGACTTCTTTCAAAAAACATTTACTACATTTACTTCTTTCAAAAAACAAAATCAAATACTAGGAAACTTCAAATTATGCTGAAAATATAATTTGAAAAAAAAAGAAGTTTATTCTGAAAATTTATGTTTATTCACTCCAAGCATTATCAGACCCCAGCAGTCGTCTCTCCACATCTCCACCTCCTCCTGCCATCGCGGTTCCACTGCTGGAAATGGGATTCTCACTCAGACAGATCATGAAAGCTTTGGAAGCAACAGGTAGACAAATACTTATAGATACTCTCATAGAAATGTCATGTCTGATTCAGAATTTCTTCTGTCTTCTCATATATCATATCAGACATTCAGAGTATGTTCTGTATTGGTCTGTAGGTGCACGTGCTGAGGCAGATGCTCAAAACATCACTGTACTTGCAATGTGGATGATCGACCATCCGGGCACTGCAGACTCTGAGGAGGCTTCGGACCCCTGCTCTGGGGCAGCTGGAGGGGGTAAGAGCACAGAGAGGGGTTACCTGCGCTCACCGGGAGACATCCCCAACGCTGACGCTGCAGAGATGGAGGAGGGATTCAGTGACAGGTACAATACCTACATAATGAATGACATGATATTTACTTATTGGGTGTTTTTAATTACTAAGTAATTAAAGACCCCCAATAATTGTTTTTATTACAATGTAATAAAAAAAATTATTGTTAGGTACAGTGTACTTAGATTGATAAATGGCCAAAATAATATTTTACAATACAACATGAACACTGTGACCTCTCTGTTCCTACAGTCCTGAAGGTCTTGATCAAGATTCGGCTTCTGCCTCTGCAGGCCCCACTCCCAGAGGACGCTCTGCAGCCAGCAGGAAACACCGCTTTGACCTTGCTGCACGCACTTTACTAGCTCGTGCAGGTACACTCTAGGGATCTGCAAATATACATGTTTTTAACTATTTGTCTGATCAGTCTCAATGAAGCCCTGTGTAATGTGGCTGGTTTAACTGACCCTGAAAGGATTTTTAAGGTTATTTGATGAGTAGAACGTTTAAAAAAAAAAAAGCTTTTATTTGAAACTGGAATATTTTGTAGCAATGTAAATGTCTTTACAGTAACTTTTGATCAATTTAATGCATCCTTGCTGAACAAAATAAGTGTTAATTTCTTGAATGTATGAATAATCTGTATAACCTTGACCGTACCGAGGACAAAGCGGTTTGGAAAATGGATGCATTTATATATGTGGTTGTATGTATAATACAATTTTACAACATTAAGTTGTAACCATTGTCTCAACACTAATATTGTGTTTTGTTGTGTAGCTGGACTGTACCGATCAGTTCAGGCACATCGAACTCAAGCCCGTCGA